>NW_026057581.1:8826499-8831624 GCF_023721935.1 Panthera uncia
AGAGAGAGAGAGAGAAAGAGAGAGAGAGAGAGAAAGAGAGAGAGAGAGAGAAAGAATGAATGAATGAATCCCAAGCAGGCTCCACACTGTCAGCACAGAGCCCCACACAGGGCTAGAGCTCACCGTGAGGTCCTGACCTGAGCTGAAATCAAGAGACACTCAACAGACAGAGCCACCCAGGCACCCCATCTGAGTTAAATCTATTTCAAGTTACGCCAATGCTAGCTGTTTTTTGAAGAGGAATTCCAGTAGCTCCAAGGTGACATCAGGTTAACAGAGTCCACAGGTTTTGTGGTTTATCACAAACATTCCTACCAATGATCGTAAAAACCGCCTACTTATACAAAGGAAATAAAGGAGGGGAGAAAGGAATGGACGTTGCAGTGTGCTTACCTTCAATGTAAGCCACATTTGAAAGCGAAGAAATCTGGTGAAAAACCCCTCTTCCCAGCACTATCATCATCACCTACCGAATGACAACAAAGCCATTTGACAGAGGCCAGCTTCTGCCACGGGCCTGGGTGGAGAATGAAGTAGGATTTATCCCTCTTCGTTCAACAGAGCCGCTAAACTACACAAAGTTCTTTCAGGCATTTCTAAAGAATAAAGACATTTGGAAGTCTAGCCACACACGGGAGAAAATACAACGTTCTCTTGTTCTTTCGTCTATTTTGAGGGACATAATGAAAGCTGAACATGTGAGAAATGGTGTGCATCTCGGAGTAAGAATCGTATAGACGTAGTAAGGAAAAATCCCCTTTTTTCCCCCACTTCAGCGGCCATTAAATCCATAACCAATGAAAACCAACACTGCTAAGGATCTCCTTTTTCTCTTCATGATGTCTCTTAGTGATCTGTTATGTAGACAGTAGTTGCTACTAAAGTTTCATGTGGTTTCACTAGGTTTTGCCATATTTGTGCTATTTTATGGAGGGTATCAGACCAAAAGGAGCCCCTCCACTTAAGGAAAATAGCAATTTGGTACAATTCAGACTGGGGGGTTTTCCCAGGACCTTGGAGAAGGCAGGAGGACTGATCTTAGAATGAGTTCTCTAGCACAGGTAAAATACGATCTTTACATCTAGAAAATAGAGTTCTCTTTAGTGAGGAAGGGTTAGGCAGGTATTTCTAAATCTAAATACACAGTTTAGGTTGGGTGCTTGGTCTTTAGGATAAAACCTCCTCAAGTTGAGGATGGAGTCAAAGTTAATTTAATAAACACAGCTCTGTTCTAAGCACAGCAGCCAAAAAAGTCGTCTTCTCCTGGTATGTATTTCTAGGATTTCTTTAACATTCACGTGACTAATGTCTTCTCTACCTTTCCTTCCTTGTGGACATGGTCATTCACAATCCCACTCCTAAACCCTATCAAAGGCTTTGGCGTCCACTGGCGAGTGGGTTTTTTAAACGAGAATCAGAACAGGGCTTCGCTTTGCCCCCGTGTTCACTTTAGGCCACTCGGGGGACGGCTGTGTCCCACCCCACTGTGCCCACATCCTCTCTGTTGACAGGAGCGTGCTTCACTCAGTACATTGGGGCTTGTTTATGACTCGTCACCCTGATGTCCTGGGACCGGGACACCTTCACTCAGAGGCACTGCTGGGGAGACTTTCTCAAACATCTGTGGCTGATACACTTTAAGAACCTCCTCCCCCCACCGAAAGAGAGAGCTGGTATGAACTTAAACACCACTTTTATAACACAGTGAAAGCCGTTAATAGATCACAAAAGTGTTCAGGAGAAAAGACATTAAAATGGCAAGGGGTTAGATCCCCAATGTCCTTTTAATCAGTTGAACGACTAACGCATATGGTGTCCGTGGTAGAAAAGGCAAGTAGGCTAATGTAGCTTCTGAGAAGTATCTGAGAGGCTGGCATGCTGGGCCATCATCAGACTGGCCTTGAGGGGCATCTCTGGGACACCTTACGTGAGAACGTGCTTTCATATCTATCGGGACCTCTGGTCCTCCTTGCGGAGGCCAGCAGCTAAGGGCTCCCTTTCACCCAGCTTTGGGAATCCTTGAACAGGTAGGTTTTCCTTCTTTGCCAACATGGCCCCTTCCCACCTTCCTCTCTGAAAGAACGTGGGCCTTGCTGGGGGTCTGCCCCGGCCCTAAGCACCCCCAAAGTGCCTTGAAAATCATCCGGCTCCATCACGCTCTGTCCAGCTCTTCTGGTTACGGTCCTTCTCCGCTGAGAAACTGCTTCCCTCTCGGCCCCCAGCCTCCCACCTGCACAGCGAGGGCACCGCCTTCTTCTTTAGGGTCACAACACGGCAAGGCATTAGCTTATAGTTGTAAAATGCTCCTGGTGATCTGCTTCTTAACACTATTTATGAAACTTAATTGATATTATCGTGGAGATTTAGATTTAAAAAATCACTTTGATGATTTGATATAAAGATTGATTAAAAAAAAAAACAAACTTCATGGGTCACCTGACTCAGTCAGCTGAGGGTCCGACTTTGGCTCAGGTCGTGATCTCACAGCGCATGAGTTCTAGCCCTGCCGTCAGGCTCTGTGCTGACAGCTCAGAGCCTGGAGCCTGCTTCGGATTCTGTGTCTCCTCCTCTCTGCCCCTCCCCTGCTTCTGCTCTCTTTCTCTCCCTCTCTCTCAAACAAACATTAAATTTTTTTTTTTAAAAAAAGACAAAAAAAAGAGGAAACATCATTATAAATGCAACAAAGCAGTCTGTAGTGTATAAAAAGTAGGGTCCTATCCAGCATGTTTTTTTTTTATAACTTGCTCTTACACATAGTAATATACGTTCCCCCCCCCCCCCATGTAATTAGGTATATTAGCTATCTGTTGCCATGTAACAAATTAGCCCAAACTTTAGCAACTTAAGAACAACAATTTGTTTTCTCACACAGTTTCTGAGGGTCTAGAAGCATACCTCGGCTGGGGGTTCCAGCTCGGGGTCTGTCGTGAGGGTACAGTGAAGATGCCAGACAGGGCTGCAGGCATCAGAAGGTTGACTGGGGCTGAAATATTTGCTCCCAAACCCACAAGGCCTCAGACGGTTGCATGTGGGGTCTGCCCTGGCCTGCTTCAGACAGGACAGCTGGCTTCCCCTAGAGCGAAGGACCGGAGACAGAAAAGCTGCAAGGTCTTTTTTTTTTTTAAATGTCTATTTTGAGAAGAGAGTAAGCAGGGGAGGTGCAGAGAGAGGGGGGAGAGAGAATCCCAAGCAGTCTCCGTGCTGTCAGCACAGAGCCCGATGTGGGGCTCAAGCTCACAAACCGTGAGATCATGACCTGAGCCAAAAATCAAGAGCCTAACGTTGAAGGCGCCCCTGCGATGTCTTTTATAACCTAATCCCAGAAGGGACGTGTCATTACTTCTGGCATATTCTACTGATCATATGGACGGATTCTGGCACAGTATGGGCAGGGACTACAGGAGGGTTTAAATACCAGGAGGTATAGATCTTTGGTGGCCATTTTGGAGTCTGGCCCCTACTGTGTATGTTGTCCTAAAGGACTTCGGTTTCATGATCTCCCCTCCCTAGAACGGAGAGTGCGCGTGACAGAGTAACAGTTGCCACCCCAGCCTCTCCTCTGCCTCCACACCCCTCCCCGAAATCAGGAGTTTGCAGACAGGCCTATGCACTCCCCTCAGGCCTCTGTGCATTCTACATCATCCATACCCGTCTAACTTGAGTCTAGGTATCCCCTCCTCTTAGGAACCTCTCCTGAACCCCCTAGCTACCCCTCTTAAGTGTTCTCACGGCACCCCTTTCTCCTGCCAAATGCTTTAACACAGTCTCAGAATCGTGTGTTGACAGGCTTATCCTTGCCTTCAGACTCTCTGCTTCTTAAACACGGACCCTGAGGTCACATTTCTTCTGCTGAGCTTAACATGTTTCCCCCTCACGGTCCGCTTTGGTCTGAAGTAGGCTCTGTGGCACAGAGAAATAGGTATAGCGTGCTTTTTCTCCTTTCCGGACACAGATGCCCACATTCTTGCCCAGAAGCACTCGCAGGTTATTCACAGACCCACTGAGGAAAAAGAATACGGAGAAACCGACTGCTCCAATACTCTCTACCGTTTGCTGCGCGCCTACGCTGTTCCGGGCTCCGTGTCAAGCATTTTCACAGACTCGGTCTCATCGGAACCCCAACACGACTCTGCCCCGCAGACGCTGGTGTCCCCATTTTGCAGAGGCTCAAAGGGTTTAAGCAGCTTGCTCAAGGTCACCAAGGTGGCACGTGGGAACACGAGACCTGGTGCTTGGTCTTCTGACTCGGAAGCTCACACTGTGATCACCACCCCAAGCTCTCCCTCTCTCCGGCTTCTTTCAACTGTCAATCTACAAGAATGTGTTGGTTGCCGGAGATTTAACCTTCCCACTGCAGTCCGAGAGTTTGACGAGGTGAGAAACTCTGGCAAGTGAGTGGAATGGGATACCGTGCCCGCCAGAGGGCAGGTGGGTCAGACCTTCAAAGCCAGACCCCAGAAGGGCATTTGTGCGACAGGTGGGCACGGCGACGGCACCACCCAGAGACAAGGCCTGAGGAGGAGGCGGGAACCCTTCTCCAGGCTCCCTTCCCTGTGGGATTCGTTATAATATCCCAACCACTGGGGCCCCTGTTTTCTTTCCTCATACTGTTCTCCCAACAATATTTCTAGTATTCAGAGACCAGTCGGTCCTAGGCAGGGAGAGAGGTCACGCTGGCTGATGCTGCTAACTCTGTGAACGGTGAGGTGCCTCAGTTTCCCCAAGCAGCAGCCTTCTTTAAGAAGGCAAGATCTGGCGGGATCTCCAGATAACCGTGGCCAGATTCCCACTGTCAGGCGCACACAGAAGAGTCCCAGATTAACGTCAGGCTTGGGCGTCCCCTGTGGAACCTGGGCCATCAGGCTGGCTGTGAAACGCCTTATTTTATTTTCTGCCTAACATCAGGCTGCAAATGAAAATACCTTTTCAACCCTAGTATTATTACCCCTATGGATGGCACCTTTAATGTGTGCTATTCATTGTTATAATGGCCGCACCTGTGTAGCACGCGCACATTGGAACGGCAGCAGCTGTGGACCGTAATTGCTAAACATTATTTTCTGTGTCTCCCTGAAAGCGTGTGTGTGTGTGTGTGTGTGTGTGTGTGTGTGTGTGTGTGTGTGTG
>NW_026057581.1:8831634-8895432 GCF_023721935.1 Panthera uncia
TGTGTGTGTGTGTGTGTGTGTGTGTGTGTGTGTGTGTGTGTGTGTGTCTATGTCCGCATGTTTGTTTCATCTGTAAGGACTCTGGTCCAAAGAGTCTCCCTCTCGTTCTTTTTTAAAAACGAGGCTACGCGTAAATACATTTATTTCCAAATGCGGGTTTCGGAGAGAGTCAAGTGCAATTTCCCCCACCCCTCCGAAACCCGCACAGTCAGTAACGAGACTTCAGAGAGCTACTTCGGAGCGTGTGGTCTGTGGAAATGTTCACGCTACCGCTGTTGCTGGGAGCGGTGGTCTTTATGCACGTTGGCACACAGGCCCTGCCATGATTAATGCATTTGTTCCTTGATATTCAGCCCCTGGGTGTCTGCGGGACAGTGAATCAATTTAGCACTCACAGGTCCAGATAATCACCAGCACCAAAGACGTCTCTGCACCAAGGACTTCCCAATTCAAAACAAGAATATTTCTAAAAAGAACATGTTTTTTTTTTTTTCCTATTTCCCCCTTTCCTTCTCTTTGTGCTTTTCCGAGCAGTCACTCAAACCCCCACGGGATGCTGCGTCCACCCGAAGGCTGCTGGTCGGCCTTTGAGTTTGTGCTTTTAAAGTCAGCTCTGCAGCTAGCAATTTGAGATTTATATGGAGGCAGACGCATGAAGCCCCCCGTCTCTGTGCACCGTCCTGCCACTTCCCTGGGGGACCTGTCGTGACACACAATCTGAGCACTGTCCTTGCAGGTGATATTTGAAGTACTTATCTCAGCAAGGGTCTGGTGGACGGCCAAAAGAACTGTCTGCCATTTGGTCAAAGAAATTTTCCTCCACTCCTTCCCTTGCGCGTATCTCACTTACCGAGAAACTTTCTGCTGCCTCCAGCGTGGGGACCGGCATAAGAGACACATCCCACTTCGGGATGAGGTGACAGGGCTTCACAGCCACCTGCCCCCCTGGGTTAGGGAGCACAGGACGATCCACACACAGCTTCAGAGACCCCAGCACAGGCTCTCCACCACCTTCCCACCTGGTATAAATACCCTCAGCGTTTCAGCAGGTGCACGAGGCTGTCAATTACCACCTGCCGTGACCTCCCAGACCAGAGTAAACTTCCCAGAGGGATGTGGCCACCTTCCCTGCCAGGCTGTGAATGAACACAGTGAAGGGACCCAGAAGAGCAAGGCTGAGGGTCATTCAGCCAAGAAATAAACGTCCTAGACTCACAGACTTCTCCACATTCCAGACCTCAACCTCACAAAGCCGACTATGAGTTCTTGGCCCTTCGTTCTTTGATGCTCAGAATATTACGGTTAACTTTAAAGAACTAAAATCTATTCAAAAGATCAAATTTGAGACCAGTTACCTAGGCAGGCTCGAATCCATTTTTGAAAGATAAAAGTCATTAATAAAAGAAAACTAAAGAGAAAACCTGGGTGAGAATCCGTCTACCCCTCTTCAAGCCCTGTCAGCCTTAAGAAGTCTGCAAATGAGATTTAAAAAATCTGGTAAACTTTGTCAGTGTGATTGATTATTCCTCCTTGGAAGAATCTGCTTAATTGGTGAAATGTGCTCTCTGTTCTATTATGCATATGATTAGTGCTTTTAGAGGGACTTCATTTTTTTTTTTTTTTTTTAGTGGATCAGTGTTGTTCAGGCAAAATGACAGAAAAGAAAGGAAGCCAAAGCAATATCCTTCTTTACTAACCACATAAATGAGTTTACACACAGGCTGGATGTCAAGGTTGTGATGACCGCTCCTTGCGCTTTTGTCCAGAAGGGGGCAACATTTCCTCAAGAATTTGTAAGAAAACAGCTTCAGAAAATGACAATTTATCTCCGGACATTGTGTTTTGTTCTGTTTTCAAAGGCACGGCACACCACACGGGGTTCCTCATACCCACACTCCTCTCTTGTTCAGATTAAAGGGAAGAACATTGTTTCTCTCTCTTTCTCTCTCTACCTCTCTCTCAAGCGAAGTTAAATTGTCGAGATGTTCAGGCCGGAATGAGTCGATGCAGAAATAAATTGACGCCACTAACAATTTAGGTAGGTAGCCTTCCTACTCCGTCCCGTGCACCAGAAAAGGGGTGTTTTTTGGGGACTATGTCTGGGTGAAGAGCCCCTTACTTTTAGAGTAGTTAAGTCAAATGCCCAGCCGCAACCACGAATATTTCTTCCTCTCTGAAAACCCCAGTGAACCTCAACTAATGTCTTCGCAGTGGCCACTGTTTCCTCCATCTGACTGCTTGCTTGCCTCTTCATGTTTGTTCCTGCTGTAGAGATTCGGGAGCAAGACGAAGAGGTGTGAGGAGGTAGAACAAGAAAACAGTGGAAAGGTGTCCAGACACAAACGTTCAGAATCCTGCATGCAGGCCAATGTCTCACTACTAGGCGGCAGAATACCGTTCCAGGAATTGGAAATGTTGCCGTGTTCTTCTCTACCCCACACTACCGCGTCTCCAACCCCAACCCCCTTGCATTTTAATTTTTGGAAAGCACGGTGATTGTAAACACACACGTCCGCGTGCACAAAAGGGTTTGGTTTAACGTAACTTAAAATTTTTTTTTAATGTTTATTTATTTTTGAGAGAGATAGAGAGAGAGAGAGAGAGACAGAGCATGAGCGGGGGAGGGGCAGAGAGGGAGGGAGACACAGAATCAGAAGCAGGCTCCAGGCTCTGAGCTGTCAGCACGGAGCCCGATGCGGGGCTCGAACCCACGAACTGCAAGGTCATGACCTGAGCCGAAGTTGGATGCTTAGCCGACTGAGCCACCCAGGTGCCCCTCTGGTTTAAAGTAACTGTAAAAATTGTTATGACTTTGTTTCTGACCAGCAGTATCTGTGTGTGATGTACTTATTTCCGGATTCAAAATGAAAGGGGGCATCTGGGTGGCTCAGTCGGTTAGGCGACCAACTTCGGCTCGGGTCATGATCTTGCAGTTTGTGAATTCCAGCCCCGTGTCAGGCTCTGTGCTGACAGCTCGGAGCCTGGAGCCTGCTTCGGATTCTGTGTCTCCCCCTCTCTCTCCGCCCCCTCCCCTGGTCACACTCTGTGTCTCTCTGTCTCTCAATAATAAACGTTAAAAAAAAATTATGAAAAAAAAGAAAGTTGGAGTTAAATATTATTCAGCTATGGGAATCACTTCAACTTATTTATTTATTTATTTATTTATTAATCAAAATTGACATCCACATTAGTTAACATATAGCACAATAATGATTTCGGGAGTAGAATCCAGTGGTTCATCCCACTCCGACTTATAACAGCAACAGCCAAAAAAGATGAACAGTTTTGAATGCATTTGGGGTGATTCTTTGTGTTGGGTAGCCTTGTGACCTTGATCTTCATGTTGGGAGGAGGGGCACTATGGCCATTCCCAGGAAATGTCTTACTGGCCAGTCTTGCTATTCTCAATCCCCACCCCCTCCTCCCCCGACACACACGAGTTTCCAGTAGGATGTGCAGTACAGCTCCCAGCCTCTGGCTCGAGAATTCCCCCCGCAATCCATAATTCCCCTGGGCCTGAGAATAGGACGGGGCAAAGCAAACCGCTTCAGATGGCTCTGGTCTGCCCGGCACCCACACGTAGGAGCCTTCACTCTTTATTCTCGTAGCCACCTGCACGGCCGCCTCTGTCTTGGACCTTGGGAGAAGTTCTCACCCTGAAGGCATTCTCTCTCTTCATCACCTTGCCACAGACCCCTGAGGACCCCCTTTTCTCTTTGGCCTGCCTTACCACCTGGCCAATTATTCCATTCCTGTTTTATCCCTGGGGGGAGGGGGAGAGTTCTGATCTACCCCAGAGGAGGTGCAAGTATGGGATGACCCGGACAAGGCAAGAAGGAGGGGGAGGAGGAGAAGAAATGTCCTGGCACCAGGGGCGCCTGGGTGGTTCAGTCGAATAAGCGTCCCACTTTGGCTCATGATCTCGCGGTTCATGAGCTCGAGCCCCACGTCGGGCTCTGTGCTGACAGCTCACAGCCTTGAGCCCGCTTTGGATTCTGGGTCTCCCTCTCTCTCTCTCTCTCTGCCCCTCCCCCACTCATGCTCTATCTCTCACAAATAAATATTTTAAAAAATTAAAAAAAAAAAAAAAAAAGAAATGTCCTGGCACCCATGCTCATCAACTTGAAAAAATTGACAACTTAAAAACTTATGGGTTAGGGGTGCCTGGGTGGCCCAGTCGGTTAAGCGTCCGACTTCGGCTCGGGTCATGATCTCACAGTTCGTGGGTTCGAGCCCCACATCGGTCTCTGTGCTGACAGCTCAGAGCCTGGAGCCTGTTTCAGATTCTGTGTCTCCCTCTCTCTCTGCCCCACCCCACTCGCGCTCTGTCTCCCTATGTCTCAAAAATAAGTAAACATTAAACAAAATAAAAAAAAAATTTCTAAAAAAAATTTATGGTTATACACTAACATATAATACAATATAAAACCAGCACAGAATACACAATAAATTTTTTATTAAATGAATGAAAAGAATGGTATTTTATGTTCTTTTTAAATTTTTATTAAAAAAATATTTTGTAATGTTTATTTATTTTTGAGAGAGAGAGAGAGAGACAGAGCGTGAGCAGGGGAGGGACACAGAGAGAGGGAGACAGAGAATCCAAAGCAGGGCTCCAGGCTCTGGGCTGTCAGCACAGAGCCTGACGTGGGGCTCAAAAACACGAACTGTGAGATCACGACCTAAACTGAAGTTGGACGTTCAGCCGACTGAGCCACCCAGCACCCCAACATTTTATGTTCTTGAGATCAGTAACGCTGACACTTCCCAAAGCCTAGAATCTTCCATCTACACACGCAACCGATTTAGACTTCTCCTGGAGCTCCTGACCCAAGTTGCAAATTGGTTCATCTTGCATTCTTCTGAACCTCCCCAAAATAGGACCTCTTCATTGTTCTTTTTTTTTTAATGTTTATTTTTGAGAGAGAGAGAGAGTGTGTGCCTGAGCGGATGAGGGGCAGAGAGAGAGGGAGCCAGAGGATCCGGAGTTGGCTCTGCAGTGACAGCAGTGAGCCCAAAGTGGGACTGGAACTCACAAACCGTGAGATCATGACCTGAGCTGAAGCTGGATGCTCAAATGACTGAGCCATCCAGGCGCCCCAACCTTTTCAATGTTCTTATCTATCACAAGTCCTCGTGTGCTAGGTGGAGGGGGTAGGGCAGGGGACCCCACCTTTTAGTAAAATTCCATGAACCTCGTCTGATGTATAGGTTAACCTCTGCCTCTTTGGGTGTCTCAGATTTCCCATCCTTGGCTCTGCTCCTCTTCCAGATGACATGTAGCCTCCTGGAGGTGAGGTTAACCGTACCCCCTACTGTCTTCCAAGGCACAGAGGCTGGCTTTCCTACCCCCTGGCTTGGTGACCACTGAGGGGTGATGGCTGATTGCATCCAGGTTTTGGGAGGCTGAGGTGTGGTTTGGGCCATTGGCCCCTTCTTTTAAAGCCCCCACCTGAGGGCTTTAGCTCCCTAACCCACGTGTGCTGGTCCCCCTCTGCATTCTTGCATGAGGCACAGTGTTCTTCCAGAGTCCCTGTGCACACCGACAGGAAGTGGGATGTCCGAGGACCCATCATGCTCTTTCCACGGATGGGGCTATGCGTTATTTGAGCCAGGCGGAAGGCTTGCTGTCACTCCCTACTACACCCTGGGAATGTGCCACCAGCCCAAAGTTTGCTTGGTTTCCCTTACCTTTCTGGACGCTTCACAAGCTGCACCTCACCCTAAGGATAAGGAGTAGGGCTATGAGACTCTTGATGTTGGGAGTTGGTTTCTTGGCACTTCTCAATGATCACCTTCTAGAAAAGGCAGCTTCTAAAGTTTTCTTAAAGGCTCAGAACCTTCAATCTATACGTCTTCCTCTATGACATACCTCCTTCTTCATCAGGGCAACGAGTGTGATGGCCTAATGGTCATAAGTAGAAGGGGAATTTTATCTGCATTTTGGGGAAAAGAAATCTAAGATCTGAGCCCTGGGGCTTGGTTCCTGGTATACTATAGGAATTCAGAAAATTTCCTTTCTTTCCCTCCCCTCTCTACAAAGTCTGTTTTCCAACCTACTGTGTTTCTCAATTTTGAATGCCAAAGCTAAACACAAACACTTGATTTCTCTTTGAATTTCTGTTTGAGTAATCACAATGCTTTCTATTCTACTCCTTCCCTCCAATAAATACTTCCAAATGCGAGAAAGTGTGTGTACAGAAACGCAGAAAGGGAAGCACATTAATATTTATTGCCCCCTTCCTACTAATCACACTCACGCCTGTAAAAGAGACCACCCCCTGCCCCCGAGCTCCGTGCAGAGGAAATGCTGCCACTCCTTTCTGGTAGATCCCGGGTTGCAAACACCTCTGCTCGTTCCTTGGGAGTGGGGGGTGGATGGCATCGTAGGGTAACTTGTGGCAAAATGTGACTTTGGGTTTGGGTTTATTGATTTTGAAAGGTGCTGCCTGACTTCCTCTAAGTCCCCGACAAACAGTGTCCTATAAATTCATTTCTATCTGGTAACTTATTAAATAGTTTACGTGTGTGTGCACAGGAGCCCCATTCCTATCCATTCAATCGGTAACTTAACTGCCCCAAATTGGGAAATGTGTGAACGGGTGACTGAGGGAACCGAACTCAGCTACTTAAATTCTGACCAGTTTGGGCTGACATTTAGAAAACTATGTCCACCAGCCTATTGAGACTTCTGGGTCTCCCAGCCTCCTTCCTGGCGCTTTGTGGACGCTGAACCAGGGAGAGAACCTTCACCACGAGAAATCCTAAAAGCCACTGCACGATGAAGAAATACCAGCTGTCGTGTATAAGGTTTCCGTCAGGCAAGCCCAAATTGTCTGTAGACTAGGCAAACGGGACCGCAAGATATCCTGACTTAGGATCCCGTCTGCACGTCCACTACCAGCCGATCAGCGGGTTTTTTTGGACCCAGGTCCCAGTTTAGTTCATTCCTGTTGGTTAGTAGTAGATTACAAACTTGAATTTCAATGGCATGTGTGAGGCTCAGCCTTAGTCAATATTTACACATAATGATAGTTCTCATCAAGGCATAAGGACTTAGATAGTTATGAAATGATTATACATCACAACCCATCTATAAACAGGATTTTAATTATCAGCAGCAGCAGCGACAACAAACATTTATTGAGGAGTTACCCCGTGCTGTAATTGAATTAATGAATTTGTTAATCGTTGCTTCCTGTTCCCATAAACATTTGCTTAAGTTCAATCTCAGTCAAATCACATCGGCACCAGACTGAGATACTTTGTCATTTAAGAAGATTAACTGTTTTCTTATGGTATTAAGAGGTTTTTATTTGTGTTCGAAAAGCATGGAGGGCAAAGTGTTTTCAGCAACACCAGACTGACAGGGCAGAGTCGGGAAGTGTCCGTCTGCATTGGCGAATGGCAGTAGATGTGGATTCTTCCGGAACCTCCTGCAGTGGGGCTCCAGGATATGGAGGCCCCGGTTCCCTGGGCCAGAGTCTCTGAGTGTCGGGTGTGTTTGCCTCACCTGTCCTCTTGATCTGCTGCCTCGTGGTCTCTCCTTGCCACGTGTCCACTCTGTGCATTTGCATGTGGCTCCGGGTAAACCCGATTTCTTCTGGCTCCTCGCTGGCTCTGGGCAGTAACGATGGTCTGGGGCCGGGCCTCTTACTTCCTCCTTAGCTGCCCCTGCTGGCATAGACCCGGTCATCCCTTCTGCCCTTCCAAAATCCAGTTGGATTTCATTTTTTTAATCTTTATTTATTTATTTTTTAAACATAAATTCAAGTTAGTTAGCATACAGTGTAGTCTGGGTTTGAGGACTAGAACCCAGTGATTCACCTCTTACCTATGACACCCCGTGCTCATCCTGAAAAGTGCCCTCCTTAGTGCCCATCTCCCATCTAGCTCATCCCCCACTCGTCTCCTCTTCAGCAACCCTCCGTTGGTTCTCTGTATTTAAGAGTCTTTTACGGTTTGCCTCCCTCCCTGTTTTTGTCTTATTTTTCCTTCCCTTCCCCTGTGTTCATCTATTGCGTTTCTCAAATTCCATGTATGAGTGAAATCATATATCTGTCTTTCTCCGACCGATTTATTTTGCTTAGCATAATACCTTCTAGTTCCATCCATGTTGTTGCAAATGACAAGATTCCATTCTTTTTCATAGGTGAGTAGTATTCCAGTGTGTGTGTGCGTGTGTGTGTGTGTGTGTGTGTGTGTGTACCGCATCTTCTTTATCTACTCATCAGCTGGATTTCAGGCTCAAAGCAGGATGGTTTGTGTTTGCAGATTCCTGCCATGCTTCTTGTATTACAACTCTTTCATTTCAACCTTCCTCTCTAATTTAGTCCACTCCCAATCCTGATCATGCGAACCTCTCCCCAGAATCACGTGAGGGATGGGTGGGAAGGCACTCAGGGGCGCTGCCCTGAAACACCCATGATTGTTTCTCGGTTCTCACACTTAGCAAGTGTCCCTGGAGCCGATACATTTAACTGCGGCTCCTATCACTTCTCCATCAGAACATTTGGTCCTACCCAGTTCCCAGGCAAAAAAAATCAAGGGCAACGCTTATCACCTACTTGCTTATGGGACCAATGACACAGGATAATTTTCTGAGATCTCAGTTGGACTTCCTTTTTCGGGTCCCTTCTACCCTTCCCAGAATTCTCTAACAGAAATTAGGGGTTTGTCTTCTCTTGCTTCAGAAGTAGAAGCGCTTCCTGATTTCTTAAATTCCTCCACTCAGACGAGATTCGATATCCCCGGAGAAAGAGTGGAGAGCCAGAAGCTTTTGTGAGCATCGAGGGTGGGAGGTGAGAGACCTTCCACCCTGAACTGGGAGTGGGTTAGAGGTTGAAGCGTTTCCGTAGCGGTGGGGAGCATGCACCCATAGGGGCAACAGACCAGGGGAGGGGTGCTACTCAGAAAAGAGGTCTGCCTGGGGCACTCAGCAGGATACATGGGGCTTTCAGTTCATCAAAGCTTTTCCAGGTCCCATGAGTGGAGAGGAAGCAGGTGAACTGCCATATCCCAAAGGGCTGGAGCCATGGAGACCCCGTGGTATCCTGTGTCCCCCCCCATGCCTCAAGACCAGTGGGGCCTCTCTGAGGTTCTGTGCTCCTTGCAAGGCAGTGACTTTCATATGGCCCCACGGTCGGGAGCTTCCATAATAGCTGAACTCCACTTTTCTACTCATCCCAGGGGCTGAAGCTTAGAATTTGACCTAGGCTGACTTAAAAATGAAGAAATACAGTATTTTTTGCACTCTCCGTCCTGGGGATTGGTTATGGGCTGCACTCTGTCCAGTCTTTGCATCTGTCAGGAGGGCCCGTCAGAAATAAAACCATGGCCACTCTGCCTCGACAGGTCTGATTTTCCCACCGAGAGCAATGCCTCGTGAATGACCTCCTGGGACCCTCGCCTCATCAGAATTACCAAATGCTCGGAATCTGCACTCTAGATTCTCACTGTAGAAATTCTTTTTATTTATTTTTAAAATTTTTTTGTTTACTTATTTTTTTTAAATTTTTTTTTAACATTTATTCATTTTTGAAAGGCAGAGAGAGATGGAGCGCGAATGGGGGAGGGGCAGAGAGAGAGGGAGACACAGAAACAGAAGCAGGATCCAGGCTCCGAGCTGTCAGCACAGAGCCCGACTCGAGGCTCGAACTCAAGGACCATGAGATCATGACCTGAGCCCAAGTCGGCCGCTTAACTGACTGAGCCACCCAGGCTCCCCTTACTTATTTTTGAGAGAGAGAAAGAGAGTGTGAGCATGGTAGGGGCAGAAAGAGAGGGATCAAGAATCCAAAGCAGGCTCCAGGCTCTAAGCTGTGCTCGAAGTCACAGACAGTGAGATCATGACCTGAGCTGAAGTCGGACACTCAACTGACTGAGCCACCCAGGCACCTCATCACTGTACAAGAATTCCTGACTGTGAAGCCAAGTGTAGGTTCGAGGAAAGAAGCAGGTTGAACTTGTTGTGATAGGTTGGCTTAGTGGTTTAGCAGCTTGTGAATAGAGTAGGACGTGCAGGGAACAAGAAGCAGACCAAGTGGGCGAACAATGGTTTGGATTGTGAAATCGAGTTAGACTTTCCATCTGATGGTCTGGTTTGGGAGTGAACCTTTATTCATTATTCATCAGTACCTACTGATTTTATGGGGCACTGTAAAGGCTGCCCACATTGCCTTGAACTATGTAGAGATTGCTACAATGAGAATTATGTTTTTGTATTATCTTAAACTGCCAATGTTCATCTGGGAACTTAAAACATAATGGTGGGTGCTCTCTATTTCCTTCTTGGAGGTTTTCTGCACATAATAGATGACTGTCACTAAAAGTACAGGAGGCTCGGAGACCCTTCCTTTGGGAGTCTTTTTTTTTTTAATTTAAAATTTTAAATATTTATTTTTGAGAGAGGGACAGAGACAGAGTGTGAGCAGGGAGGGGGCAGAGAGAGAGGGAGACACAGAATCCGAAGCAGGCTCCAGGCTCTGAGCTGTCAGCACAGAGCCTGACGTGGGGTTCGAACCCACGAACCGTGAGATCATGACCTGAGCCCAAGTTGGACACTTAACCGACTAAGCCATCCGGGTGCCCCTGGGAGTCTTTAATACTGTAGGCATGAATGGAGAAATCTTAGTGGCACAGCAAAAATTTATAAATTCCTATCCACTTCTTTCTTTACTAAGGAAACTTAGGTGCTAAGATACAATGGAGAATAGCACATACATTCCATGGCACATGCGTTCAGACAATGTGCCTTCCTCTGTATTATCAGGAAGATACAGACTTTCACTAACCACCCCCCCCCCAATTCTCAGTATTTGCAATTATCATACTTATGTAACAATAATTTAAATAATTTATCAAAATAACAATAAATAATTATACTGCCCAGTGATCAACGAACCACATTTGCGTGGTTGATCTCCCCCCCTCCTTTTTACTGATTAGTCTTTTCACAAATGAAAGACACAAATTTGCTTCTTCTACACTGTGTCTTGCCCAGGTGAATTCATGCGCCACAGTCTAGCAAAGGAAACAAACAGCAAGACTAACGAAACCCTACTCTTAACTTCAGAGAAAGCAAGCGGTTCCCTTCGAGGGTAGGGAAAAGACATTGTCGAGAATTCAGTGGTCTGGACTTCATATATGCGATTTCACTCAATCCTTACGAGGACTTCGTGAGGCAGGCATTAGTGTAGCCATTTTACAGGTACAGAAACAGCCTTAGGGAGATTAGAATATCGTTCAGGGACTCACACAGGCAGTTCTACGGGATTGGGATTCAAACACGGGTCTATTGGAACCCGAAGTGCACATTCCTATATGCTACAACATTGTCTCCTAGCCTTAGAAATTAACCAGGGAGCAGAGTTGCTGCAGGAAGAGAGGCGTCGAGAAATCCGTTAACTACAGAGTTGAACACAACTGGTAAAGAAATGGAACCCATAAAGTAACTGACCAATTATCTGATCATGGTGTGAGGCACATATCTGACAGCTCGCCCCAGAGCCTGGTCTGAATGGTTGGGTTTAGATTAAAGTGCTTGAGAAATTCACAAGAGGGTTAAAGTATAATCACTTTCATTGCCTTCTTTAAGTCATAAAAAAGATTAACATGTACTAAGCTGAACTGAAATTATAGGGGCAAAGCTAACAAGAAGTAATTTTGCTTTTGACAGATTCCCTTCCTTATTCCTTCACTCGCTCCAGATGCAGGATAATGTAAACTCGATATCATAGGAATAAATGCCTATTGATTGATTAAACATTGATGATGGCACTCTGTCTCCATCTGTATGTGAAAGTGGCTGTTTTCAAAATTAACCCTTTTATGGGTCTGACACATGCTATCAAGATGCATCCTGAATTTTGGAAGCCAGACTGCCCACAGCTGTGCAATTATGTAAACTAGGCTATTTTCCAGACGTCGTTTGCATGCAATGGTAAAAAGCTACTTTTGTAGTTTAGTTTAGATACAACACACACTGGTATGGTGCTATTGACTTTCTTTGGTGGGATGCACAGAATGCTTCCTAATTATTTGGGACTTTCCTTTTACTTCACAATAAACAGATTTTCCCTGATGACAAGTTCCCCGGAAAGGAGTCCCCCTATAGTTGAAATCAATACCTTTCACTTTAGACTTTTATTTCTCATCTAGAGAAATAGGCTCGTCTTTCTGGCCTGATGAGAAATTCGCCTATCTTCCTCCTGGCGGTGGGAGCAGAAACTACACGAGGGGCTTGTATCCACTTTGTTTTAGTTTTTAATCTCAACGGTAGTGTTTCTGTAACGCGCAGCCCTTCCTTGGATTTGGGTGATTCTAGAGCATGAGAATTGCGGCTGGCTTAGACTTGCAATTCATCCCACCCAGTGCTCTGTCCTTGAGAGGGAGCCCAGGATTGAGGTCCAATGGGTAGGCCTGGTTCTGCGGGCTGTCCATCTCAAACAACTACTCTGGGATCCCAAACCTTCATTTTGTTGTTGTCGTCATTCGGCTGCATCTTACTGAACCGCTCCCATGAGCAGAGCATTGTCGCGCAGTGTGGAGAACACGCAAAGATATACGAGACAACCCCTGCCTTTAGGATTTAGTTGGGAAAATAAAACGTGCAGAAATAGACCTACACTAAGGTGGTCAATAATGCTGTGAGAGAGGCAAATTACAGTGGGGATGGGTGTTCAGACGACAGAGGTACTTAAGCAAAGCCATATATCTTGAGTACATTATACATTAATTTCTCTAAATCCTTCTTGAACATTTTCCTCACTGCCCCTTTTCTACACCAGGACTCCCTCTTATTGACACGGGGCACACCGATGGCACGCCATGAATTGCCTTGTCCTCAAAGCAAAAGTTCCGTTCTATCCCTGCCACTCTTATAATGAAATATTTAGCAGCATCGAATATATAGCTGGATGCTGAGTGACTGTAGGTTCCTAGTAGGCTGGCATAAAGACTTGAGTAGTCACAAATCGAAAGTAGATTAGTGTGGGAAGGGGCAGCTCTAGGTTAGCAAGAAGTCTGATTTAATAGGTAGGATGAAACATTAGGTGCTATTTCCAACTCTGCCTCTTGTTCTCCGGGTAGTCACTTAACTGCTCCATATTGTGGTTTTCATAGCAATAAAACGCAGATAATAAGATTTCAGCAGCCATGACAGGAAATTAATGGTCGAACAGGTCTTTGAAAACTAATATTTAAAAAAAAGAAGCATCATTTGGGAGGTAATTACACAGGGAGATAAAATACCCTTAAAGTAGCATTATAGAAAAATTTACAAATATTGGAAGATATTTTATTTTTTTTTAATGTTTATTTATTTTTGAGACGGAGAGAGACAAAGCATGAACAGGGGAGGGTCAGACAGGGAGGGAGACACAGAATCCGAAGCAGGCTCCAGGCTCTGAGCGGTCAGCACAAAGCCCGACACGGGGCTTGAACTCGCGGACAGTGAGATCATGACCTGAGCCGAAGTTGGACGCTTAACCAACTGAGCCACCCAGGCGCCCCTGGAAGATGTTTTAAAAAATTGTATAACTGCTTGGTGTTCAGTCACGTCTCCACTATTTAATTTACGCCATTGTCTTTCTTTTCAAAGCATTTAATTTTCTTTGAAAGGAAGTTCCTATTTTTTTGAGATTTAAAAAACAAAGGCTTTCCGGACATCCCACCTTCTGCTGGTCTCTGTCTCTGTGGGCCACTGATGTCATCTGAACTCAGACTTGCCTTGAAGGCAGGAGAAAAGATCCTTCCGCAGCCTTCATGGTGACCAGACCTCTTTGTGAAGGTCACCCGCTTTCAGACAAACACTGCTGGGGACTCCTGAGCCCAAATCAGGTTTAATAGCCCTCTGGCTTTGAAGTGGGGTGTGTGACGCAACTTTGTTGTCTTTTTTTTTCCTTTCAGTTTATGTGTTTGTCACACAGCAAACTTTACGGGCCCATTCAAGTTGGCAAGGAGGAGAAGAAGGTCTCCCAAGCAAATGCCTGCAAATTGCAGTCCCTCAGGGACTCCAGCCCTTGCTTACCTGGCTTGTGGTTCTACTTCAAATTAAGAAGCAAGTTTTCATGGAAACCTGCTTGAATGCCATTTCTCAAGAGTTAGGAGAACCAAACCTGCAAGGTGGCCTGGATTCCTCTGGAAGGATTCCCACCCAACTTCAGCCTCAGCAGATAGTCTTAGCTTTTTTGTTTTGTCAAGAAAATGGAGAAGAACAAAAGAAAAGGGAGGCTCCCAGACTGTCCCACCCATAGGCCCAGGCGAGGGGGGCCCGTGGCCTGCATCCTGTGCTTTAGAGACCATCATTCTGGCCACTGTCACCTGGGATCCTCCCTGTAGGCAAGGGATGTGTGGAGCTAAGGAGACATGTTCACCCAGAGCAAACACCTCACTTGCCTGTGTACTCTTCTCACATGTGATAAGAACACAGAACCCAGAATTCATTGCAAAGGTTTCTGTGAACCTGCTTCCATGGCCTGTGTGGGTCTCTTCCCCAAATCCTTTCTCCTAAAGACAGATGACCCCACTGTGGACGCATCTCCAGGCCCAAGTGGTGGCCAAGGAATGGCTGTTCGCAGAGGGATATGGACAGAACTTGGGCACGCAAGCTTGGGTGTCGTCACAGGTACTTATCAGATCCCTTGCTGTGTACGATGGGGCCAGTGGTGGGAACAGAGAAGGGTTGGGTCACGGGTTGGCAGTAGTTGGGTCACGGGCTGGTGGTAGTTGGGTCACGGGTTGGTGGTGGCTCTCATATGCCTCCATGTTCCAGCTTGGGGATCTGAGGAGTCCAAGATCCTAAGTTAGGACTTGGATTCCCAAGTTTTAAACAAGGCATTTCAGTCAAGATAGAAGTATTCCATTGAACCTATGCATCCTATCTATCAAACGTATTTCATTTACCTGTTTTGGGGGCTTGATTTCTAATGTTTAGATATCTGGACATAGACATAGGAGCGTCTGTGTGTACTCTTGCCCTGGGCTCAGGAAATCCTGGGGGTGAGGCTGGGGGATGGTTTCAACCTCATGTTTGAAGTAGGTCTGAACCCATTCTTCTCCAGTCTCAGAACAGGGTGCTCTTCTAAGGTTCAGGCCTATCCTGTGCTTCCAACTTTTCACATAATTTCTGGATCTTGTGTCATAAAAGTTCCCCTATTTCTATAGCTAATTTCCCTCACCTCATTAATAAGGAAGTCTATCCCATCCTTAAGCAACAAACCCAAAAACAAACAAAGAATTCAATTGACCACCCCCGCCCCCGTCCCGTTCTGCTCGTGCTTTCTTTCCCTTCACAGATGAATTTCTTGTCAGTCTGTCCTATACCGTTTTGTCCTAACATCTTCATTGCACACTTGCTATTCAACCTTTATAATCTGGTTTCTGCTTCCAGCAGCCATAAATCCAGTGCTCCCCTTTACATGAAATAATTGGTTGATGAGACTTTTATGGTGCATTCGATTCTGTTAGGCACTCCAATCACCTTCTTGCATCTTGAATTCCTTGGGTTTAATTATACCAGATTGTGTGGATTCTCCAACTTTGTCTATGATCATTTCTCCTCTTGGTCACACCCTTAAAATTTGATGGGCTCCAGGATTCCATTCTATGTTCACTATTTTCTGAATCTAGAGAATCTCAACCACATACATTGTCTCCTGTTTGAGGAAGGCATGTATCCCTACTTACCGACCGAGCTTCAATGTCTATTTTCACTCTTGAACTCAGATATTCAAATGAATGTTGGCCATCTCCAATCTGAAATGCCATCAGATGCCTCAGGTTCAATGTGTTAGTTTAGTCTCACCTACTTCCCTGTGCATACTTCTCGTTTTTTATTTTCTCAAGTCCAGGAGTCTCCTGAATTTTTCCTTCCCTTCTTACATCAGATCTATTGCTAAACCCTGGTAACTCAATCCCATAAATGTTTCTCGGATCTGTATCATATCTCCTATTACTCCCCCCATTGCCATAGATTTGTTTTTCTCTTTAATTTTTTTTAATTAAAAAAATGTTTATTTGGGGGTGCCTGGGTGGCTCAATCAGTTGAGCATCCAACTTCAGCTCAGGTCATGATCTCACAGTTGGGGAGTTTGAGCCCCACATCGGGCTCTGTGCTGACAGCTTGGAGCCTGGAGCCTGCTTTGGATTCTGTGTCTCCCTCTCTCTCTGCCCCTCTCCTGCTCATACTCTGTGTCTCTCTCTCTCAAAAATAAAATATAAAAACATTAAATTTTTTTTTAATGTTTA
This sequence comes from Panthera uncia, assembly GCF_023721935.1. Lineage (NCBI taxonomy): Eukaryota > Metazoa > Chordata > Mammalia > Carnivora > Felidae > Panthera > Panthera uncia. The sequence continues at coordinate 8,847,883 of NW_026057581.1, forward strand.
TTTTGAGAGAGGGCGGGAAGGGGAGAGAGAGAGGGAGAGAGAATCCAAAGAAGGCTCCACACCATCAGCACAGAGCCCTATTCAGGGCTTGATCCCATGATCCTGGGATCATGATCTGAGTTGAAATCAAGAGTCGGATGCTTAACCGACTGAGCCACTCAGGCACCCCTCTTTCTCTTTTAAATTGAGTCAGTACTTCCAGTTGGTTTCCCCTCCTTCACTCTTGCCTCAGTGCTGTCTTTGTGTTTCTGCCAGAATAATTTATCTACAACATATATCCGATCTCTTAAAAAAATCACTGATTGTTATACAATCAATGCAAAGTTCCTTAACATAGCATGCACGGTCCTCTCTGATCTGGCCTCTCCATTCCGTGCCATGATCTATGTTAAAGTTATGTTCCAGCTGTGTTGCCTTGACATGTATCCCCTGCATCTGAACACACATATGCCTGATGTCTCACTCTAGTGAGCCTCTTTCCCAACGTTCCCTCAGCCTGAGCTACTTTTCTGAGCCCCTACTCCTCCTTCTAAAATCAGGTCCAGATCCCCTTCTGCAGAAAGGCTCTCCAGCCTCACCACTCCCAAAAAGCTGAGCTAGGTTTCCCTCTTCTGTGCTCTCCTCGTAGGCTTCAAATGCCTCTACCACTATTTTCTACACTGTATCGAAAAGTTCTACTTATGGGTAACCGTTCTCACCATACTGAGCAGCTCAAGAACGTGGAGGGGAGGGGGGGTCTCGAAGTATCTTGGTACCTTCAGCAGCTCAGCGCGGAAGGTATTTAATGTGTGCTCAGTACACATCTCCATAGTGTCCTAACTTTTATTCCCCTTGGTGTACAGAAAAGTTCACGTCCCAATAAACACAGAAAAGCTACTCCTCTTTGATTCTCTCACATCCAATCACTCTAAATGGAACAAATGGACCTAGTTCCTTAACCCTGAAGACGCAAAGACATTGGAGGGTCACGATGCACCCGGTGGTTCTGTTGCATGGGCACAGCCAAGCTTCCTGACCTCAAAGGGATGGTTCTAGTCAGACAGACTGATGACTGACAAACCGGAAGGCTGCTGGATTTGGATTTTCAGGAGCATAACCTATTGAAAGGTGGTGGGTGGACAAGAAAATGAGCAGTAGTGGTCATTTCTCCACATGGAGGCGCTGTGGCAGTGCCTGGCAAGGGATCTGGCGAGGCACGTTGGCAGTGTTGTTGCATCCTGGAAACCTGGTGGGTTATCTGGTTCACTCAGCAACCGATGGCATTTGAAAGGAGCATATATTTGAGGATGACAGTGTACTAATGCCTTATATTCATTAAATGTCTGAACTAAATGCATCTTCTGTGCCTGTAGATTTGCTCTATGGCCTTAAAATGAAACCCCTTGAGTACCTACTTTTGTTAGCCTTCTACTAAAGTTGAGATAAGAGCAAGGGTCCAAAAGGAAGCAAGGATTCCTTATTAAACTTACAGTGAAATCCAGACTCCTTCACACGGCCAACAAAGCCTTGCAACATCTCTCTCTCTCATTGTCATGTTCCGGGACGCACCCCTTCCATGTTCCTCCACCCCTAGTCAATTATGTTCCCACCCCACTGGGTTTTTTGGTTTTTTTTTTACTCTTTGTCATTCCTCCCACTGAATTGGGGCTGAGCCTGTGACTGAGTTGAGTGGAACAGAACATGGCAGATGTAACACTGTGCCAGTTCTGAGCCTTGCCTTTGGAGGGCCCGGCGGCTTCCACCTCTTCCCTCTGGGAACTCAGCCGCCATGCTGGAGGAGGCCCAAGCAGCCATGTGGAGAGGGCATGTGACGGAGAAGCAAGGACCCTGGCTCGCGGCCAGTACCAACCATCCCGCCACACGAGTAAGCCACATTAGAAGTGGCTGCTCCAGGTCTAGTCGTGTTGTCATGACTGACAGCACCTGGCACAGTAATAAGTTGTCTTTTTGAGCCCTGCCCCCAGCTGAAAACCCCTGAGCGAGGGAACAAGTGTTGTCTTCAGCCGCAGTTTTAGCGCGGGTTGTCATTCAGTGACAACCGCCTGAAAAGTCCCCATACCTTTCAAGATCCTTTCTGCCTCTGGGCCTTTGCACAAGGCCTTTTCTCTGCAGAGAATGACTCTTTCCTTCCTGTCTGCTCTGACACAGCTGTTTGTTCTTGTCTTTGTCACCTCCTCGCAGGGGTTGACCCCAGAAACAGCCTATCAAAGCTGGTTTTCTGCTTTAATCTCTGACTTGTCCCTTACTGTTTGGCCTTTGGCAGGTTACTCAACTTCTCTGAGCCTCGATTATCCTTTCCCTCAAAATGGGGGTATTGATAACACCTACCAGTGAGGCCTGTGCTTGGGGACAAAGAGATAATGCTTTTAAAGCACTTAGGGCAATGGCTAGGACCACAGGAGGCACGTAGTAAATAATAAAGAGCATGGTTGTCTCCGCCCAAGAGAGAGTCATCCATGGAATCATCTTTAGCTTCTAGGCCAAAGGGAAATACTTACGCACTCATGCATATTGGGAGCAAAGAGATGTGGGTGGTTCTTAAAATGTTAATTATCCTAGGATGAAGACAAGTTAGGCAGCATTTCTATTGATGGTCTTTGGGGCCTCAAGTGGCTTTGGGATGGGGATGAAAATGACTCTTCTTATTAAGAGGCCCAGGTCTGGTGTGGGGTTATCATATTCTACTATTATAGCCCTGGTCATTTCCTTCTATTTGCTCGGTTCCTGTCCTACACTGAACAGGAGAGCCCAGGGATGATAATGATCCTCATTTGTATCAGTTAGGGTCTCAACCTGTGCTGAGATGGTCGTCATTAGGCTTGTAAGCTGTATTTATTTTCATTACTCTTGTACGTGCAGGACTGTTTGCCGCTTGCCTTTTTCTGGACACTTCTCCCTGCGGTGCCCTTTCACCATGTCAGAAATGCAACTTTTTATTTCTTCCTGGGCCATTCGTTCTATTTTTATAAAACATATGGGTCTCCTCATCACTTACCTGCAGGTGACCCCTAGAGCCGCATCCAGCCTTGGGAGATGGGGCCAGGACGCCTCCGAGATGCCGTGTACCCCTGAGATTCCCGCTGCCCAGAGCGTGTCTTCCCACTGTTTTCGTGCACTGACCTGGCAGTCATCTTGTACACACGGATTGTTGAAGGCTTACTTCCTTTTTCTCTCTCTTTTTTAATGTTTATTTATTTTTGAGAGCAAGAGAGACAGAGCGCAAGCCAGGGAGGGGCGGAGAAAGAGGTGGGCACGGAATCCGAAGCAGACTCCGGGCTTTGTGCTGACACGGAGCCCCATGCGGGGCTCGAACTGACGAACCGTGAGATCAAGACCTGAGGTGAAGTTGGCTGCTCAACCACCCGAGCCACCTGAAGGCTTAGATCTTCCGATGGCTCCATGCCGTGGGGACAAACACCCAGCCCACCGTGGTCGAGTGAAAAGTGAAAACATCTGAATGGCAAAGGCTGGTTTTTCCCTTCTTAGAGCTGTCAGAAAACCCATAAACATTGAGGAAGGGCTTCCAGTTGCTCGGTTTGTGCGGAATCTCTGAGGAGAGAGAGACAACTGCATGTGCGTGAAAGCCAAGGACACCGCCGCCGAAAAGCTGTGACTTCACCTGCAGAAAGAAACAAGTCTGAGACCCAGACAAGGGCCGGGAAAGCTGAGACCCACCCAGGACCCGGTTGGGAGCAGGCAAGCACCTCCCTTCTCTCTGGAAGGCCTCTGTGTTCCCGGTCCTCCCCAGAGGCCCTGCTGAGAGCAGCAGCACAGAAAACCGCTCATGGGAAACAAAAGTCTCCTTCAAGGTGCCTCTGCGAAAAGTACAAACGGATCTGGCGTCTGCGACAGGCCCTGCTCCCACGTGGTCTCCTGGCAGTAACAAATGTAATTCTGCTAGTAACTGTTTTGGTAAATGAGTCATATTGTAGCAATCTTCATGAATCAAAGATAATTATATTTTTACTCAGCTAGCACTGGTTAAGAAAGCGCTCTCATTCTTCAATTAGCTGTCTTTTCACTCTGGTGTTTTTCTAGAGGGTCTTCTGCGTCGTGTTAACCTAGTTCCCTGCTCCCTCTTTCCTGCCACTCAATGCCTTTCGGGTGTTTTCTTGTAATAGTCTTTGCTGTTGTTCGGCCTTTTACATTTGTAGGAAACCACCGTGGTGGATTGGGCTAGGCTTGCCTGGAGGAGACAGAGAGAACAGGCCTCCACACCCCCGCGAGCTATTTATAAATGCTGACATTGGTTTTGCACTCTGCAAAGAGGTTATTGTCCAAATCTTATCCGTCCTTGTACTAACTTCAAATCCTCCCTAGAAACACCGTGGAGTTGAAATGGAATCACTAACGATGGCGACTGTTTTTTTTGAGCTTATGCACCAGAAACTCCGTCAAGAGCTTTACATTTTAGCATCTGGCCGATCGCGAGGACTCCGTGAGTGAGCTGTTATGTTCTCCATTTTACAGATAAACAAACTGAGGCTTAGAGCTTAAATAAGTTGCCCAATATTGTGCAGCTGGGGCAGAAACCGTTAGAACCTGGTTTTGATCCTAGCAGCTCTTGTATACTGCTTTCTTCATGACCTTCTCCTACTTATTGGGTATAGGATGCTGGGACTGCAGAGTTATTTCTGTGCTCTAACCCTGCCTCAAAATGAACATGGAATCATCAGATCTTAGATCTAGCTCTCAGATCTAACCCTGTCCTTTCAGATTTTCATGGTGGCTTCACCACTTGGTCATGGTTGACCCATTCAGCACCCCCCCTCCACCCCCGGCCCCTCCAGCCTCTCCAGGGTCAAGTCTGGAATGAAACCGAAAGTTCTAGACCTCTAATCATGCATCTGGGTCCTCTGGCAACCAGCCCCCCCTCCTTAGGTGCGATCTTTGAGTCACTAACATAACAAAAGACACCTTTATCACTCTGATCCTCTAGGAAATTCCAAAGGTTTTAAGGACTCTGTCAGAACTAGGGAGGGAGACCAAATATATATTTCTTATTATAGATCACAGTTTCACACCTGGCCATCAGGTAGTTCCAATGTGCAGACAGCATAGCACTTCTCAGACCTTAACATGCATGGGGATCACCCAGATTCTTCTGATTCAGTCGGACTGGGTGGGGCCCCAGAATCTGCCTTTCTCAAAAGTTCACCAGCTGTGAGGCCTGATAAATTCAGATTAATTTTGTCTGGGCGGAGCCCGATTATCCGCATTAAAAAAAAAAAAAAAACCCACTCAAAGCTGGGAATCCCTCCTGCGGGTTGCCTGTTCTGTCTCCACGCCAGAATTTGTTCTCAGATGGGTTTCCAGGTCAAAGCCTGGCACCTGCTGAGTGGGGAGGATTTTTCTGGGTCTCCTGTCTCCTTTCAACAACTCTGAGCCCTCACTGACGGTGCTTCAGAATGCTGACTTGCCTTCCTGCCAGACCTTGACCACTGCATGGACCCAGAAGGGTCAGCCACTTACCCGCTAGCTGTCCTTGGGCCAATCTGTCTACCGCTCCGGACCTCAGTTTCTTCTTTGTTAAGAAGGGAGAGTTGTACCAAATGCTCTTGAAGACTTATGATTGCCCCAGACACACTGAGTTATACCAGAACGGGGCGGGGCATCCTTCCTGGGGGACGTTTGTGATTGTTGGGGCCTTGGGAAGCCTGTATGGGGGTGCTGTTAGGGCTCATTGAGTGGGTGGGAGGACAGGGTGGGGGCAAAAGTGGTGGCCGCTGGCTGGGCCTCCTTCCTGATGGGGGGGACCCTTCATCCCATCACACAGCCAGCTTGGAGGTGGACCACGTAGGACCTCAGTCTCAAAACCGCCCCTTGGCCAATCATTTCCTTGGGCTCAAGGAGTGTGTGCGTGGAGTATTCCCGCAGAAAAATACGTGGCCTCCTCTCAGCCATTTTCCAAGGTGGTTTTCACACGGGGCGTCTGCAAAGAAGCCTCTCTACCCATCTCTCCATTGGGAAGCAGGCCTGGCTGCCTCAGTCCCTCCTCTTGAAACCGACAAGCCTGCGGGTGGATGTGACCGCAGGGCTTTCCAGGGAGTGCGTTCAGTGTCTTTCGCGGCAGGGATTATCTGTGAGAAACGGGCAACTCTTTTCCCATCTCATTCACATGATAGATAAGATGAGAAATTAGCTGCAGGGTGAGCAACCTGGGGGCCCTTCCTTTTGTCGCAACGGATGAGGCTTCGGCTGCTGGCGTGGCCTTCGTGTGTGTGCCTGGGTGTGCGTGCACACGCCATGCTTTCTCGTTGGAGAGCTCCCCAGCTTCGCCCCTGCAGATGTTGCCTTTTGGGCTTTTCCCTCTGATCCTGCTGAAGGTTTTCCCAGCCTGAAGACGTCTGAGTCTGGGGAGGTTTGGAACCACGGGACGCTTGGCTTCTGGGCAACCCTAGGGACCTGCTCTCCCACGCCACCGTCCCCACACCCCCACGCTGCAAGGGGCCAAACCCAGGACGTCAGGTGTGGCCCACGTACCAGCCACTTCTGCAGCACCTGGGTGCTCATTAGAAACAGCCTCTGCATCGCCACCCTAGACTGAGTCAGAGCCCGCATTTTAGGCGGTGACTCATTCCTGGGCACATTCAAACTTGGAGAGCTACTGGTGTCAAAGGGCACGAGTGGATTTCGTAAATCCTGGAGAGGGGGTGTCTCAGATGCAGCATTTGCCTGACATTCAGGGTTCCTGGGGCAGTCGCTCCTGGCCGGCCACTCTCCAGGTTCAGGCCACTGCTCTGGCTTCCACCAGCCAACGGCAGCAGAGGGGACGGGCCGAGGTGCAGACGCACAGGGGCGCTGTCCCCACATGCACGTTCATAAACGCCCTGGTGTCCTCGCAGGGAAGGTGCTGTGTGCAACCCCCTCACACACAGAAGGAAGGGATAGGGCCGTGCCTTCCCGTTTAACTTTCCCTTGACTGCCCTAGTCAGTGTTTGCTTAGAGACTGATGGGGGTGGGGCGATTGGGAGGAGGTGGACCCGAGGGGTAGAATTTGGCCTGGGACATTCAAGTTGGAGGTGAGGGTTCCTTGCTGTGTGAGACGTTGTAGGAGTTTGCTCGGGCCGTCCCAACAAACACCCTCAACCCAGCACCCAGGAGGCTCCAGCCACAGACATTGATTGTCTCACAGTTCAGGAGGCTGGAGAAAGCCCAAGATCAAGGTGTTGACAGGGTTGGTTCCTTCTGGAGGCTCGGAGGGAGCCTGGCCTGTCTCTCTCTCGGCATACAGACCCCTCCCCCCTCCCCGCCCCGCACCATGCCTGCCTTCATCTTCACATGACATTCTCCCTGTGTCCAAATTCCCCCTTTACAAAAGGACACCAGTCCTGCAGGGTCAGAACCCACTTCATTTTAACTCGCTGCCCTCTGCAAAGACCCTGTTTCCAAATAAGGCTGAGGCCCTGGGGGTAAGGATTCCCATCTTTCTGGGGGAAGGGCACCATTCAGTCCGAAAGGGACGCGGATTTGAGAATTTCATATAAATTGCACCTAACGTTGCTGAGAGAGGGGGAACTTGTCTCCCTCACTCCTGCCCTCCTTCTGGAAGCTTTTGGCCCGAAGCAGGTGGGCCCGGGCTAGAGGGCAGCCACAGCAGTGCAGCTGGGAGAGACGACTGTAGCCGGAACACGGGCTTTCTGTTGTTGTTGTTGTTGTTTAATGTTTAGAAAACTAAAGAAAGGGAAATCAATTACGGGGCCTACCTGAATTTTATTTCCTCACCAAAAACCAAATTACTCAGCAAACTTATCGCTTGCTATTGCAGGCTTTGGTATTAAAGAAAACAATCAGGCGGGCAGGATTAATCTCTGACAGCTGCCTTATCTTTACCTTGCACCTTTGTTATTTTCTGATGAGCTTCTCTTTTTTCGCTGCCTCGCTGTACCATACCTCACTGGTTCCTTTCATTTTATCATCAGGCAAGAGCGGGGGACCTTTCAGTTTATTAAAAAACCTTTATTTGTGAAGAACAAAGAGGGGGGAAAAAGGCAAACAATGAGGTCAGACAATCTCCTTCCTGCCAGGAGTCACTCACCTGTTATTTAGAGTGTTATCAGTGAGGTGGGACTTGCATGGTGCAAAATGAGGCTCTGACAGGCTATTCGGTTACACACACACACACACACACACACACCCCAAATCTGAGTGACACACATCAACCTCCACAAAAGGTCCTTGACTAGCAAAGCTGCAATATTTTCTTTTGTTTCTGAGCTTCTGGGGGGGGAGTGGGTGGGGAAAGCCGAACAGGCCTGGCCCTTCTCTGCACCCCCCAGCCCTCCCCGCTCTCTCCTTCAGGGCAGCTGGGCCTTCCTGCAAGGGAAGCCCTAGCCGTTTTGGTGGCTGTGTAACTGTGTGCTGCGTGAGCTGGGCACACCTTCAGTGGCTGTCGGGGAGCCACCAAGTCCCTTCTGCATCTTACTTGCTGCTTATTAATTTGGGGATCAATGGGCACGCAGCCGTTTTTGGCACATGCTGATTTCTGTTTGCAACGGCAGTCGCGTGCAGGGTGGCACCTGGTGCTGCGACGTGGCTTTGTTCGTCGGAAGGAACGCTGCAGATTCCCTAGTCGCTCTGTGCCTCAGTTTCTTCCTGCTTACAATGGAGGAGCTTCAAGAAAATGATGTGAAAGACGCCTGCAGTTTCTAATTCTCTGCATCCTTGACCCATTTCACAGCAGAACTCCTTCCAGATACGGGCGCGTTTAAGTTTGACCACGGTATTCGCCACTAATTAGCGGCGTGGCCTTGAGCAAGCCACTTAAACCTCTCCAAGGGTTGGACGAGACGCTCTCTAAGGTCTCATGAGGATCTATGGATCTACGACGTGAGTATTGATCTATTGTTCTACGTCACAAAGAGCAAATGAAAGAAGTTCAAGGTTCCGGGTCCACCTGCTGCTTATGCCTCCTATCCCGGTAGGCAAGGTGCATTGTTTTTGTTTTTTTTTTTCTTGCTGCGTAACAGATCACCACAAACGTAGCCAGTTTCCGCGGGTCAGAAGCACATCTGTACGCTCGCTGGGTCCTCCACCCAGGGTCTCAGAGGCTGAAATCAAGTTATCAGCCGGGGCTGGGATCTCATCTGGGACTCAGATCCTTGTCTAAGCTCACAGATCTTGGACACAATGCACTGTCCTGTGGCTTAAGCCCGAGGTCTTGGTTTCCTCGCTGGATTTTGGCAGGGAAATGCTGTCGGGTCCCAGAGGATGCCCTCAGTTCATTGTCATGTGGCCCGCGTAGGCAGTTCACAAGGTGGTGTTCCCCTTCTTCCAGGCCAGCGGAAGGATGTGTCTCTGGTGCTCCTTTTAAGTGCTCCCCTGATTAGGTCAGGCCCACCCAGGGTCGTCCTCCTTTTGTATGGGGGAGAAACCCCATCATATTCCCAGATCCCACCCTCACCTAAGGGGAGAGAGTATACAGGGTATGCACAGCACGAGGTGGGCGTCTTGAGGGCCTTCTTAGAATCTCACCCACCATACAATGTCTCCAAATTCCCCACTAACTTTTCTCTAGGGTCCATGGCCTACTGTAACCAGTCTAAAAAATTTTTTTTTCTCCTTTTGGTTTGGCAGTGGGGACAGATCCATTTGGGTTAGAGGCAGACCCTTGGTTTTTCTTTTTTTTTTTTTATGTTTATTTATTTTTAAGAGAGAACATAAGCGGGGGAGGAACAGAGAGAGAGGGGGGGGACACAGAATCCGAAGCAGGCTCCAGGCTCTGAGCTGTCAACACAGAGCCCGACGTGGGGCTTGAACTCACGAACTGTGAGACTATGACCTGAGCCAAAGTTGGTCGCTTAACTGAATGAGCCACACAGGTGCCCCCAGAACCTTTGGTTTTTTTCTGTTTGCTTGTTCCACTGAAAACATGGGAAATAAATGTTATGTTTGCCTAACAGCTACATGGAAAGACCTCAGGGCATCATCATTCTCCAGGGCAAGAGTAGGAATAACTGTCCGTTGGATGGGAGAAGACACATCATCGGGCCCAGCCGGAGATGTTGGGAATCCCAACGAAATGTCGATGAACTGGTTCTCTGCCTCTCACAGGTCTTAGCCAGTGAACTTGAACCACGTTGCCTCAAATTCTTTTCCACCCCTAATTTCCTGTGTAATTGATCTCAATTTAGAAGCCCGAATTGGGTCTGCTAGTTTTTTGACCTTGTTTCCTGTTATTTTGCCCCTACTTTACTCCAGATTCTAATCTCTGGGATTCTGACCTCCCCAGTAACCTTACCCAGATTCTGGATTTCTCCCCCTTAGTATTAGATCTGAGTCTGAGCTGGACCCTGACTGTTGTGTACTTACCTTTGGCAACCCCGTTAGAGGACCACAATCCCTTCCCCTAACAAAGGTACCTGTGGACCTATACCACCCTCTGCCTGGCCATACTGGGCTCTGACGTGCTTTCTGATCCTCTGTGTCTTCTTCCCTTTTCCCTCGCCCTCCAAGGTTCTAAGACTCTTTAGGAAGTGAGTTTTGAAAAGGCATGGAAAGATGGCAGCTTCTCAGCCTAACATGCTTCTGTAAGCTTTGTGGACTTGCTCACGGCCTCTGGGTCAAGATCAAGAGTTATGTCCTCTCTCTGGGGACTGATGTCCTGGCCTTACTGAGACGAGAGGGCTTTGAATCTAATGACAGAGGTCTTTTCCAGCCTCAAGAGAGTCAGTTACTCTCTATCTTTAGCTATCTCTATCTTAATCACATGTACAACACACACACACACACACACACACACACACACAGAAACACTCAGGCAGTCAAAACTGCAATGAGATATTACTTCCTACCCACTAGGATGGTAATTCTTAAAAACAAACAAACAAATAAAACAAAACAAAACAAAAAAGGAAAAGGACCAGTGTTGGTGAGGATGTGAGGAAAGTGGAGTCCTTATACCTTGCCGGGAGGAAGGCACAACGGTGCAGTTGCTATGGAAACAGTTTCGTAGTTCTTCAAAAAGCTAAACTCAGAATTACTATAAGACCCAGCAATTTTACTCCTAGGTGTGTACCCAAAGGAATTCAAAGTAGGGACTCAAACAGATACTTGCGTGCCAATGTTTACAGCAGCTTTGTTTACAGGAGCCAAAAGATGGAAACAAATTAACCGTCTAGTGACAGATAAATGGATAAACAAAATGTGATGGATAAATACAGTGGGATATTATGCAGCCTTGAGAAGGAAGGAAATTCTGACATACGCCACAACATAGATGAAGCTCGAGGACATGATGCTAAGCGAAATAAGCCAGGTGCGGAGGGACAAATATTGTAAGATTTCAAACCTCCGTGAGGTACCTTGAGTGGAACCTCATAGAAACAGAACTCCTATAGAAACTTCTATAGAAACAGAAGGTGGAAGGTGGTTGCCAGGGGCTGGGGGAAAGGGGTCGGGGACCTGCCTATTAATGGGTTCAGAGTTTCTATTTGGGAAGATGAAAAAGTTCTGGAGAGGGACGGTGGTGATGGTTAAAATGTAAATGTTATGTCACGTATACTTTACGACAATATGAATGAACAACATGAGGTATGTGAACGGTTGTGCTTCCAAACTCCCGACGTGCAAACGAGGCAATATATTACCGCGATCCAGACCCCTTCTGGGAAACACCCTGCCAAAAGGGGAAAAGTCACTGGGGTGGGGGGGACATCAGAGTCTGTAAGTTCTTTCCAGCAAGGCGGTGTCATGTGTGTTTGCATTTATTTAATGTTTAATAATCAAATACAAAAGCAGCGAGCTGAGTGAGACACGATGCCCTGTGCTCCTATCATCAAATTCTCAAACATAGGAGAAGTTCGAGTTTTGAAGCCAAGCATGGCCTTAACTATTCTCCTATTACAGAAGATGTTTAAAGGGATGCAAAGATGGCTGAAAGGAAAAGTAAAACCAACTGGTCTCAGTTCAGAGAAGGAGGGGCTGAGGTCAGGGGTGCCAGATGCATGAAACAGCCATGGCCTGGAGGTCGATTTGGCCTTTGGTCACACATTAACCAGGTAAATTTATGACTTTGCAACAAGTCGTTGAACTCTGGGGGGGGGGGGGGCTCGTTTTTTTTATATATAAAACAAGAGGGTTTGTACTAGTTATTCATTCAGTCTACATGCATTAACTGAGCAGCTACTTGGAGTTCACTGGGGAGCCCTAGGGAGCCCTGGTCCTCACCACGCTGGGGCTCACCATCTGCAATTTTCCTCTGGTCCCTGTGACCCCTTTCAAGTCCTGGACCCCTTTCCTGGTCCACAAGCTATATGTTTGCAGGTATGGCTTACTTCCCTTCTTATGCCCTTGGCCACCTTTCTCTTGGAAACCAGCTCCTTACGGCTCATTTCATCCCCCCCCCCCCCCACTGGACTGTGGGGCCCAGCGGGGCTAGGGGCCATCTCCTGTACCCTCCCTGTACCCTTACTAGTGTTTAACAGTATGCATCATGTAAAATATATGCTCAGTAAATGTTTGAATGCCTTCTTTTACTTTTTCTTTATAATTTTTTAATTTTTTTAATGTATATTTAGTTTCGAAAGAGAGAGAGAGACAGAACGTGAGTGGGGGAGGGACACAGAGAGAAAGAGGGAGAGAGAAAGAGGGAGACACAGACCCGAAGCAGACCCCAGGCTCTGAGCGGTCAGCCCAGAGCCCGACGTGGGGCTCGAACTCACAAACCACGAGAACATCACCTAAGCTGAAGTTGGAGTCTTAACCGACTGAGCCACCCAGGCGCCCCTTCTTTTTCTTCTTTTTAAATTTTGTTAATGTTTATTTTTGAGAGAGAGAGAGAGAGAGAGAGAGAGAGGCACAGAGAAGGAGACACAGAATCTGAAACAGGCTCCAGGCCCTGAGCACAGAGCTCGATGAGGGTCTGGAACCCACGAACCTCGAGATCATGACCTGAGCCGAGGTCTGAGGCTTAACCGACTGAGCCACCCAGGTGCCCCTAATGGCTTAGTTTTCTAATTATGAAAGTAATTCAAAGATTAGTTGAGGAACTATGGACAACAGGAAAAGTGAGGCCTGTAGGGAGGAGGCCACTGGCAGAGTCTAGGAGTGAAGGGGCCTCAGTGAAGGCTGTGACCGTGGGCAAGTGGAAGCCGGGGGCTGACGTTCGGCAGATGGTCCTGGCCTGCTTAGAGTTCTTGACTCCTCTGAGCTGCCAGGTCAGGACTCAGCAGGCCAACCTGGGGGCCCCGCCCACCAGTGCCAGGCTGTGGGGGGCAGGCAGGCCGGCGGGTGGGGCCCACTGAGAGGGAAAGAGGGGCAGGTGGCCTGTGGAAGCAGGGGCGGGTGGTGGGTGTGGGGAGGAGGCAGGGCTGTGGGGGGTGGGGTGGGGCCCAGGAAGAGGGGGGCGGGTGGGAGTTAGCTCCCTGGGGACCTGGCAGCTGCCAGGAGGCCACCTGGGCGGGGCCTGGCAGGAGTGAGGCAGGCACAAGCTTGGGAGAAGACAGCGTGGGGCAGATTTCTAGGGCTGAGATCCAGACTCAGAGGTGTCAGATCAGCTGGTACATGGGGCGCCTGGGTGGCTCAGTCGGCTGAGCGTGGGACTTGGGCTCAGGTCATGATCGCCTGGTTCCCGAGTTCGAGCCCCACATCGGGCTCTCTGCTGTCAGCACAGAGCCTGCTTTGGATCCTCTGTTCCTCTTTCTCTCTGCCCCTCCCCTGCGGGTTCTCTCTCTCTCTCAAAAGAAATAAATAAACTTTAAAAAAAAAAAAAGAAGAAGCTGGGTCCAGGGTGGAGACTTGATTCTAGGCAAAAAGCAGAGGCAAGGCTAAAACAGGATTCGATGTTATTCAGCCTTTCCCTCATTCCATACCCTTCAGCTGCGGACCTGTGTATACCAGGCACCTCACTAGACCAGCAGGGGTGGGGAAAGGTAATAAGACGAGCACGATCCCTGACTGTGTGCACCGTGCATTCTGGCCAGAGGAGGCAGATGACAGACAAGCAAGAGCATCAACGACTAGGACAATATCAGACGTGTCAAACGTCAAATTGTTAACATCGACTTGTTAATCATACCCCAACAAGGCTGGAAAAAGAATAAAAAGGAAGAACACCATCAGAGGTGAGCACTATTAAGGAAGTAACACTGGGTAATGAGAGGAACCATGGGGATTGGGGTGGCTAAGGAAGGCCTCGCAGAAAAGATAAGCTTCTGTGTTGTGACCATGAGGGTGGGGTGTGAAATTGTGAGGGCCAGGCAGAGGAAAGGAGGCCCGGCGAGGAGTGGACAGGAGACAAGTGTGGGGGGAGGGCCCTGGTGGGGACGTGTGTCACAGGATGAAGCGGAAGAAGGTGACAAGGGCCAGACCTCACGGAGCCTGTAGGATGTGACAAGGGATCTGAAGTTTACCCCAAGAGAAATGGAAAGCCATTGGAGACTTCAGAAAGGAGGACGTCTTTTGGTCCCGTGAGTGGTTCTAGAGGAATAGAAATTTATTTCTCACGGTTCTGGAGGCTGGATGTCCACGATCAGGGCGTGAATGTGGTTGGGTTCTAGCGAGGACCCCTTACTCGCTTAGAGATGGCTGCCCTCCGTCTGTGTCCCCCTGCTGGCCTCAGGGGAGAGCCCTGGTCTCTTCCTGTAAGGACACGAATCTCATCCTGGGGGGGGCCCGCCTGCATGACCTCATCCAGATCTAATGACGTCCCAACGTCCCCAATGATGTCTAAACACCATCACATTGGGGTTGGGGCTTCAACCTGTGAATCTGGGTGGGGGGCACAAGCATTTGCTCCATAACAGGGGGGTGGCTTGACATTTTGGAACTATGCATCTGGCTGCTATCTGTGGACGAAGGGTGGGTGTGTATGTGCGGAGGGGTGAGGTGGGACAGGAGGGGACGCTAAAGGTCTGAGATACTGTTACTTAAGCTTCTACAATAAATTCCATTTACTCAGGGAGGAAAATATTGTAGAGTCGGGGTTTTGGTGAATTAGAACTGGAAGCAGGTGGGGTCTGTGGTGCCTACAGGGAGCAGATGGGTCCTTACAGTGAGTGACCATAAAACCTGTAGGTGTGCACGTTTGTATGTGTGCGTGCTTCTGCAGGGGTGGGGTCAGAAAGGGCAACGGGGGAAAGGAGGGATGGAGGGAGGAAAATCACCCACTGACTTCCAGATCCTGGTATTTAAATGACGGCCATCATAGGGGAGGTACAGGGCAATTTCAAATCTCAACAGTTTCCGCAGAGCCTCAATGAAACATAACGTGTACAGGAAAATGTGCGCGTCTTATGAGAGCAGCGCTATGAGTTTTCACAAGGGGAACACAGCTGGGTAACCAGTACTCAGATCAGTAAACAGAACCTTCCTGGTGCCCTTTATTCTCCCTTCTGGTCACACCCCCAAGAGTCACTGCTGCCCTCACTTCCGACAGCCTAGATTAGTTTCTCCTGTGTGTGTACTTAAAACAAATGGACTTAAAATAAGTGGAATCGCTGATGCTATTTTAAAGTTGTTTCCAAAGCTGTTTTCAAGCTTTTTCCAAAATGACACATGAACTTGGAAGGAGAGAAAGCACGAAGACGTCTTGTTGAACTAGTTCACCCATACGAGGGGCTCGTGGTTTCAAAGTGTCTTCCTGAAGCACGTTCTGGCTTTAGAGTCTCATTTTGTGTCCCCCTCCATTGAAGTCTGCCCGTTCCGTTGTTCAGGAGAAGTAGAGCATGTTTGGGGGTCTCTAAACCCCGAACGCCTAGACTGGTCCCCGTGGGTGCATCGTAGTGGCGAATTTCACACTTCGTCTTTGCAAAGCAAGATGTAAAAAAAGAGTAACATTGATGGAAACCACTCAGTGTTTACTTCATAAATGTCCTGATTCATTGTTACAACAATATTTTCAAGTAGACATTACTATTACAACCTGCGGATGAGAAAACCGAAGCTCAGGGAGGTTAAATAATTTGCTCGAGTTTGCGTCGCTGGGAAACCCCGAAGTCATTTTCCTGCTTTAACATCTACCCCCATCATACCACATCAGCTCAGTCCACTTCTTCCATTTCCCTTTATGGAAGGATGGCTTTTCAAATACAGAAAACAGTAAGGTAGATTACATTCATCCAACAAATGAGGCACTCCCTCTTCCGAAAGCTCTTCTATGTTCTGGGTAGTGTCCCATGTATTGGAGAAAAAAATAGTGAACAAAGACAGACGTGGTTTCGGTCCTTGGGAAACATAGAATTTAGTGAAGGAGACACAACAATAGTACAACTACACAACGAAATGTAAAGGAGAAGCTGTGAAAAGTGCAAGGAAGGTGAGAGAAATGGATGTCAGGAGAAGCCATATCTTTTTCCTTCCCTTTCTATCCCCAAACCCTTTGGACGCGTGTACATGCACACACACGCACACACACCCACTTTCTTTCACAACAGGGATGTCAGAAAAAACTCTCTAGGGAACAAATGCTTTTGAGTTGGGTCTCAAGGATGAATGGGTGTTAACAGGGTGAAAAGGGAGAAGAAACTACATCCCAGATAAAGTGAAAAGCATGTGCAAAGGCCCTGGGGTAGGCGGGAGCACTGTATCCATAAGGGGGCGAAAGAAGAACAGTGTAGTTAGATTGTATCCGGGAAGGCAGGACGCATTGGGAGAGGCAGGAGAGAGGCAAACAGGAACCAGCCCTCTCTCAGGGCTTTGTCAGTCTGGAAAAGGAACTGAAGCATATTTCATAATGAGTTTTTACAGAGTAGCTGGGAAAAACGGAACCCAAGTTTTCAGCTTCCTTTATCATCTCTCCTGTTCTAGAGAATGCCTTGCTGCTAAGTGTAAAGTCCTTTGGAATTAACATTATTTGTTTCCTTTTGGGAAATATGTTCATCCCCAGTACTCTACAGAACGAAATTAAAAATAAACACCTAAACCAAATTAGGCCGCCTAGAAACCCTGATAATACGAGCCAAACTGAAGCCGAGTTGACATGCTGAGTTCACGTCAGGTTAACATCACTGTGAACCTACTGATCATTTACCATATTCAATTCTTAAAAAAAAAAAAAAAAAAAAAAGCTGGTCGTGTCCACCAATCAAGGAAGCTTGCGTTACGTGCATCACACAGAGAGGTGGCATCACCCTCCCCAGCAGACCCAGCTCACAGTTTTTGAGGCTTCGTATCTTGAGGGTGGACCACGACATTTCAAACCACGTAATTTCAGGGATGTTCATTTTTTGCTGATGACACACGGCATTTTTGCTTTCCTTGCATAGAGCAGGTAGCAGTCCCTCAATCACGCGTATCCTATATTACCAGTTTTGGCCTGTGGGTGTCACACTTCCAGGAACAATTGGAATGACTGCGAGTGAAACCTGAGACTCCAAATGGACCCGTGTGTTTTGCATCGACTGATACAAGGCAGATCAGGTGTGGGGCGCCTGGGTGGCTCAGTCCATCAAGCTGTTAAGCATCCAACTTCGGCTGAGGGCATGATCTCGCCGTTTGTGGGTTCGAGCCCCGCATCGGGCTCTGTGCTGCTCTGTGCTGACCACTTGCTCGTAGCCCGGAGCCTGCTTCGGATTCTGTGTCTCCCTCTCTCTCTGCCCTTCCGCCCCCCCCCCCCCCTCCCCCCTTTTTCCCCCTCCAAAAAAAAAAAAACATTAAAAAAAATTTTTTTTAAACAATACAGATCACGCAGAAACTGGGCATGGATGCTTTTGTGATTATATAAATGTGTTCTTTTCCT
The DNA here is from genome assembly GCF_023721935.1 of Panthera uncia. NCBI lineage: Eukaryota > Metazoa > Chordata > Mammalia > Carnivora > Felidae > Panthera > Panthera uncia. Next base: position 8,865,560 of record NW_026057581.1, read on the forward strand.
CCTATTTAGTTTTAAGCAGTGGAGAGTCGAAGTATAACCACTCTGCTGGAGATGGTCCTGGCAGGTTGTTAACGTTTAAAAAGAGGTCTCCTACTCAGAGAGTAGGAGAAGTTCTTGCCCGACTAAGGAATCGGCATATTCAGATCGGATAGTTAGTGAGCGTCTAGATAATTGATCATCTTCGCAAGAGCTCTGGGATGCTGGCGTGAGGGCCCAGCAAACTGATGTTGGGTACAGCCATGGGGGGCAGCAGTAGAGGCAAATGAATCATTGATGGAGATCGGGTAAGGGGGATCTTCGTGCAGCTCTGTCATTGCTAAGATTTACCCCTGGCAGCTATGTTTTGAAAGTGCCTACATCTGTGACTAAGTTCCCTGTCTTTGTGTGTGAATGTACATGCGTGTATGTGCAGGGTGGGGGGTGAGGCTGAAATCGGGCAACCTTACAAGTGCACCCAAGGGTAGACTGAAATCAGCTTCTGGACTCATTTTCGGCCCAACACCTCCAATACCCTGGGTGGGCGGCTAAGGATCTGCGTGAAGTAATCTTCCCCCAGGGTTGGGGGGGCAACGGGTAGCTTGTGGTGCTGGTGGGTCCCTGACTTCAAACCAGAAAGGTATGTTTTTCCTTTTTTTAAAAAGTTCTAATTTAGGGGTGCCTGGGTGGCTTGGTCGGTTGAACGTCCGACTTCAGCTCAGGTCACGATCTCACGGTTCGTGGGTTCAAGCCCCGCGTCAGTCTCTGTGCTGACAGCTCGGAGCCTGGAGCCTGCTTCGGATTCTGGGTCTCCCTCTCTCTCTGCCCCTCCCCTGCTCATGCTCTGTCTCTCTCTTTCTCTCTCTCTCAAAAACAAAATAAACATAAAAAAATTTTTTAAAGTTTTTATTTAAATTCTAGTTAGTTAACATACAGTCTAATTTTAGTTTCAGGTGCACAATTTAGTGACGCAACACTTACATACAACACCTGGCACTCGTCACAAGTACCCATCCATTGCCTAATCCCCCACCCCTCCCCCACTCGCCCTCTGGTAACCTTCAGTTCGTTCTCTGTAGTTAAGGGTCTTTTCTTGGTTTGCCTCTCTTTTTTTCCCCCTTTGTTCATTTGTTTTGTTTCACAAATTCCACATATGAGTGAAGTCATATGGTGTTTGTCTTTCTCTGACCGACTTGTTTCTCTTAGCATAATACCCTCGGTTCCATCCACGTAGTTGCAAATGGCAAGATTTCATTCTTTTTTTATGGCTGACTACTATTCCCTTGTATACGTCTACAACATCTTTATCCATTCATCCATTGATGGACATTTGGGCTCTTTCCACACTTTGGCTATTGTTGATAGTGCTGCTATAAACATGGGGGTGCGTGTGTCCCTTCGAAACAGCACACCTGTTTCCCGTGGATAAATGCTTAGTAGTGCACTTGCTGGGTCATAGGGTAGTTCTATTTTTAATTTTTTTTTTTAATTTTCTTTTTAATGTTTATTTATTTTTGAGACAGAGAGAGACACAGCATGAACGGGGGAGGGGCAGAGAGAGAGGGAGACACAGAATCAGAAGCAAGCTCCAGGCTCTGAGCCATCAGCCCAGAGCCCGACGCAGGGCTCGAACTCACAGACCGCGAGATCACAACCTGAGCTGAAGTCGGACCCTTAACCGACTGAGCCACCCAGGCGCCCCTATTTTTAGTTTTTTGAGGAACCTCCACACTGTTTTCCAGAGTGGCTGCACCAGCTTGCGTTCCCACCAGCAGTGATGAAAGGTTCCTCTTTCTCTGCATCCTCGCGGATATCTGTTGTTTCTTATGTGGTTGATTTTCGCCGTTCTGACAGGTTGAGGTGATATCACATGGTAGTTTTGATTTGCATCTCCCTGATGATGAGTGATGTTGAGCATCTTTTCATGTGTCTGTTGGCCCTCTGGATGTCTTCTTTGGAAAAATATCTATGTGTACCTTCTGCCCATTTTTTAATTGGATTATTCAGTTTGGGGGGTGTTGAGTTTTTAAGTTCTTTTTTTAATGTTTATTTATTTCTGAGACAGAGAGAGACAGAGCACGAGTGGGGGAGGGGCAGAGAGAGGAAGACCCAGAATCCGAAGCAGGCTCCAGGCTCTGAGCTGTCAGCACAGAGCCCGACGTGGGGCTCGAACACACAAACCGTGAGATCATGACCTGAGTCGAAGTCAGTCGCTCAACCGACTGAGCCACCCAGGCGCCCAATAAGTTCTTTATATATTTTGGGTACCAACCCTTTATCAGCTTTGTCATTTGCAAATATGTTCCCATTTCCCCATTGCCTTTTAGTTTTGTTGCTTCCTACTCTCTGCAGAAGCTTTTTATTTTGATTTAGTCCCAATAGTTTATTTTTGCTTTTGTTTCCCTTGCCTCAGGAGACATATCTAAGCATGTGACTTTTGATCTCAGGGTTGTGAGTTCAAGCACGGCATGGAGCTTTTATTGTAATAATTAAATAAAGTCCTGGATGCTCCCTTCATGCTGGAAAGGTATTTTTTAATGACTAGCTCTCTAATCATGTATACTTTGCATAAATCATTGCCTTTTGCAAGCAAGATTGACTTTTTTTTTTTTTTTTTTTTTCACCATCCTTGCTTGGCAAAACAGAACCCCGGTATTCTCATGTTTAAGAGACAAAGATACCAGGGTCATAAGGACACTGCCTTCTGCTCCTGCTCGGGCAGTCCTTATACCATGGTGACCTCAGAGGTAACCTATTAGAAGTGGGGGAGGGGTGAGGGAAGGTAGCTAACATTTGAGCGTCCTATATATGCCTGGCTTTTTTGTGCTTAGTCCCACGTGATTCCCGCATCCCAACAAGGGTGGTATTGTCTTCCCATTTTACAGTTGCGGGCACTGAGGCTCAGAAAGGCTACATAACTTCTTCAAGGTTATTAATCCAAAGGAGGAGGAGGGATCTGAACCCATGTCTGCCTGACCCCTGTCCGGGCTGTTTCCCGAACACCTTGCTACCTAGCGCTCAGTCATGCTCAAGCAGTGGAAAATCTGCTTCCCCGGGAAATCTGCCTCACCTGGGGGTTTTCCTCAGCTAGGAGGGCAGGCACTAGGTCCTTGAGTGTGTGGTTGCTGGGGTAACAGTGGCTGCGGGGTGAGAGGCAGAGAGTCTCTAAAGCCCCAGTGTGAACTGAAGTGTTAGCTTAGGCACAAGCATGCATTGGGACATCCTTATATTGAATTGTCCTTCCCAGAAAGCCTGCCTGCCCCACCGGCCAGAGCGTGGCATTAAAACCCTGGCTGGGTCACTAGCAGTGAAAATTAATTTCAGTTCCCATTAATTTGAATACGTGTGTGCATACATCACCCAGTCTTTTTTCCCCTTGGGTGATTTTCCAAACTCTGTCATAAAAACAAACGAAACCAAGGAAGGACAAGCCCAGACAGGCTGAGAATCACCGGGGTACCAATGAAATTAGGTTTTCTTGTTGGCAATCTTAATGCCTCCTGCTTTACATGGATTTGTTTCCACCCCCCACCCCCCCACCTTTATCTTCCCTTTCTGTTGCGGTCTAAGGAAATGGAGACTTATCTCCTCGGGTCCCTGAAGACTATTATGTGCTTCCCTGCCCTCCCTTCTTCCCTGGATTCAATAATCCACTAAATCCTTCCTCCAAGGCCCAGTCCCGCCACTCCCATCCCCGTCAGGAAGGCTCGGATTAAATCGTGCATCTTCTGGCAGATGCCAGTCTGCATAGGGTCGGCCTCCATGCTTGTACGAGCTCTTTTTCCATTTGTCCTTTTTCTCGCCGCTGTGTCTCCAAAGTCCTTTTCCTTCCAGCCCCCTTCATCTCCACCCAAATAGTTAGAGGAGTTTGAAGGAGGCCAGAAAGGTCCTCAGCAAGGATCCTGCCCATTTCCAAGCCTGATCTTGATTCTAACAAGGCCTCGGAGCGGGATGAAGCTAAGCCAGCTGGAAGCTTGCTGGTTTGGGGTGGACAGCGGCAAGAACGCAGTGGGGGGCCACCGGCTTCTCCCCACCGAGTCGAGTCCCAGAACACAACTGTCCTGGGGACGGTTACCCCGGGGGAACATCTGCCGCTTAACTCCTTTTCATTTCTGCCACCTTCATTTTCATCAAGGCAGGTATTGCAATTTATCGGAAACCGGCCACGTGAGGATTCTGATTTCACGTGGGGTTTAGCGACGACGAATAAAGATGGTCACATGTCACATGTGTCGCTAGTCAACTGGCTGTGTGACTAGGTGTATGTAACTGCTTTGAACTTGTTTTCTCTTCCCGAAAAAAGGAGCTGGAAACACCCACCTCAAGGGCTTCTGAGTATGAAATGAGACGATATGACACGATCACTGACCTGCTTTTGGGGTGACCTTGTTCTGCAGGCATCGTGCGCAGGCTCGGGCTGCTTCGTGGAGCAGTCTAAAGGGGGTGATATCTAGCCAATACCTTGTCTGAGGCAGATGTTTTCCATGTGCTTCTAAAAATAGACACCACCGTTTTAAGGTTTAACCAGTCATAAACTGTATAAAATGGAAACGAATGAGGATTCCCCAAGTATCTACATTGTCAAAAAGTTGTAAATCTGAACAAAGCATTAGCATTCAGTGTTATCCTTTTTGGGGCTGCCTGAAAGGTTATAAAATGTTCTTATCTCTCGTTTTTAGAACTTTCATGGGTATGATTTCATTCTGGAGACTTGTGGAAAATATTTAGTTTTGATTAAAGCTCAACCATTATACACACACACACGTGCGTGCCCACAGCCCCTCCCCCCCCATACTTTTTACTAACAGGAAAAAATAAAAACCACTGTGATAATGACGAGATGTGTCTGCGTGCAACAAGGGATAGCTTGTGCACTGCCCGTCTGCTTCTCTTTCAGAGTTTAAATCCTCAACTGTCTGCGTGTATCAGCAAAACAAAGGTCCGGTGAATTTCATGTTCTAACTGGATGATCTAACAGGTCTAATGAAGGATGTTCGGGGCCTGAAGGGGCCGGGACATTGCTCGTCTGTCTGTCTGCTGGGCCCTTTGTGGGGGGTAGAGTTCTCTGTCTTGTTGGAGCCAGCAACCAGACAGCTGGGAAACAGGTATTTCACTTCCTCGATGATTTATTTCACACCTCTTGGAAGGCTTGGTTGGGGCTGCTGTGTTTTCTCCCGGCCCTGTGCCACCTCTGACTCTCAGAGGGCAGCTCAGGGAGAATTTTATTCACATTGACTTTATGTGCTGGGCAGAGTCAACATCCTGTAAACTTAGCATCAAACCTGCTATCATACAGCTTATGCTTTCCGTTTTCCAAATGTTAATTTTTGCTGTTGTTGCCCAGAAAAAAAAAACCCATTTTAACAGTATCTGCCTTCATTCATTTTAGATCTTTCCACTTTCTTACTCTGAGGCAAATCCTAGCTCTGGCAATGAATCTGACCTTGATTTGGAGAAACACTGTAGCGCTGGATACTGAAGAAACATTTTTAGGCAAAATTGTCTCGTGAAGTGTAGAGATGGGTGTACATTCTCGTGCATTTCTTCCCAAAATACAAGATGTCTCAACTAATAATCTATGAAAGCACATGCCACGTGTGTATTTTATGCCCTGCATGCATGGCCTGTAGATTTATAAGAGCATTTTGACAAAGGGAAAGTGGTAGCTAGTTTTCTTCTTTCATTTTAAAACTTTAATAAAGTAAATAATGAATGAATAATGAATAAGTATGCCATTTGTCTCTGTTCAAAAATTAATGAATTGCTTTAGTGACAATTTCTAAATGTATAGATCTGATAAATGAGCTTTATAAATATTGCATCACTATATTATGAGCTAGAATTATAGAAATATAAGGACATGACTATTATCACATTTTTTTGTTTTTGTTTTTTACTAACTTTGAAAGTAAAAGAAAGGGGGTGTGATTTACTTACCTGATGAATTCCAACCCCAGTAGATGGGTCCGACTGTCATCGTATTCAGTTCTCTCGTGTGACCGTCAGGTCATAGGCACAACACAGGGTAGGTGAGCGCAGGTGACTAGGCAGGGGTTGGGGCATTGCGGACCGTTGCTGTCCACTCCTTCCCGCCAAAAAGGAGCAAAAGCAGATTCATTCAGCTTGTCCTTTTTTTCTCCAAGTCCCCTCACTCCATCCCCCCTAACCTGATCATTCCTTCTTAGGGTCCCTATCGCTAATAGGGTTGCACCTACAGGACTTCACTCTGCTACTATCTTACCTGTTCCTCCACTCGGGGGCTCCTTGATGGCAGGGGCTCCGTATTCATCACCTTTGTGTTGCCAACACTAACACGGCACCTGGCAGGCATGTGACTGGCATTGAATCACAAACCGTACTTTGTTGAATGACTGTATTCCATTGTATGATGTATTAGTCAGGGTTCTCCAGAGAAACAGCACCAAGAGAATAGAGAGAGAGGGAGAAAGAGAGGGGGAAAGAAGGAGAGAGAAATGGAGAGGGAGAGTGATTGAGAGAGAGACAGAGAGAGATTTATTTTAAGGAATTGGCTGTTGTGATTGTGGAGGCTTGGTAAGTCTGAAATCTGATGGGGGAGGCCAGCGGGCTGGAGACCCAGGAAAGTGTTGCAGTTCGTGTCCAAAGGCAGTCTGCTGGCCGACTTAGCTTCTGCTTGAGGGAGTTTAGTCTTTTGTTCCAGACAGGACTTCCACTGATTGGATGAGGCCCACCCTTATTATGGAGGGCAATCTGCTTTACTCAAAGCCCACTGCTCTAAATGTAAATCTCACCCAAACACAGAAACATCCAGAGCAATATTGGATCAACTATCTGGGCACTGTGGCCCAGCCAAGTTGACACATAAAATTAATCATCACTCATCATTTAGCTGTGGTTTAACAGGCAAGGACTGATTACTTTCTAGGTGACTCTGAAGACATTGCTGCCATTGTGGAAATATTTATCTAGCTGTAATATATTTTACCTAGACAAATAGTCTACGAAAAAAATAACATGTGACGGGCAAATTTTCATATCAGAGAAATAATAGATTCCTCTTCTGTTTCTACTCTATTTCCAAAAATGACATATTATATAAAATTGGGACTTATGCCAGGAGCACGGAGTTATTTTTGTGTGTGTGTTTCAGATCCAGAGCAGGAAAAATCAGTATGGGTATAAAGTAGAGAAACAACTTGATTTGGCATTTTTAATTAATTTTTTGATTATATGTGTGTGTAGTTTGATAATCAAATATTATCAAGAATTCAGTGGAAACCCTCACCCATTCCCCTCCCCACATTGACTGAGTTTTCCATCCTACTCGCTATAGTTAGCTTTGCAAATTAGTTTTTGAAGCGTATTTCGAGAGTTTCTTGGTGCAGTGATAAAGAAATACAAACCTATGCTTTTATTTTCCACCTTTAAAAATTTAAATTTTTTTAACTTAAAGAAACAATTTACTCATATATTAAGCTCAGACTAGTGAGTTTAATTTACTAAGTATAATAAACTAAAGTTACAACTTAATTTTACATTTTAAATGTTGCCTGAGAACTCAAGAATGAAGTGAGGAGGAAGAATAAGGATTTGTTGAGAATAGTCAAACTTTTGGACAGGAAAATATGGATTTTCTTGTGTATAAACTTCAGTTGGTTAAAGTTCTCACTGCAAAGCCATTTACTGCATTTCCGACAGGAACTTTTAAATATTTGCCTTTGCATTTTCATGCAAGACTTCATGTAAGCAGAAAGAAAAAGGACAAACATTTAGCGACAAAAGATGTGAAAGCCATTTTATTCATGTTTATGCTATCATGATTGAGCACATCTAAAGAATTAACTGATCAATACTTACTATTTGAGAAGGATAACATTCTTGAATGAATCAGTAGTGGGGCAGGTTTTACAAAAATACTGTCTTAACCAGGTAAACATTGAGGAAATCCAGATTGTGGGTTAATGTCTCATTCAGGGTAAGAATTTATGCTCTGGATTCACTCCTTGGGAAAAGAAAAAAAGAATGTTTTCTGGAAGTCATTCCCGTGAAAAGATGGTAACATACATTTTCCTAAGCAGCTACCAGGGAAATAATATTACCTGGTCACACAGCACAGTTGTTATCAAAAAACATTTCTCACGTGACTACACGGAGGGGTAGCTTTTGACTGTACAGGGTAGACTCGCCCAGCTCTGAGCCCAAAGCTTTAGTCTGTAGTAAGAGAGGAAGAGGAGCTGGGATTTGGTGGCATATTAGCTGCGTGACCCGGAGACAGTAGGCGCCCGGTGGTCCAAGGTTTTTCGCTTGGATGCTAGATGACGGTACAGTGATACTCCCTTGGGTGAGAAAGCTGGCTCGTTAGCAGTCAGACCGTTCTATAGGTTTGCAGGTTGGAGGAGTGTAGCGTCGTGGTCCAGAGCAGAGTCTTTGGAATCAGGCGGACCTAGATTTGCATCCTCTCCTGTCCCTTCCTAATTCTTGGGCACTGGATTGGCACCTTGAGCCTCTTAGCTGAAGGATGGCGATCATAACAGTGCTGGCTTCACAGGGGTGTTGTGAGAGTAGATACAACAATGCATGTGACACCTTTAAACAGTGCCTGACCCGAGGCACCTGGGGGGTCCTCAGTAAACAGCAAAAGCAACTCACGATACATGCAACATATGCATGGGACAAGCTGTGCAAACAATAATGCTGGCTGCAGCCCACGGGGACCCGTGGGAGACCTGGGGTCCAGGGACGGAGGTTCTGGGTCAGGTGGCAATGAAGCAAATGCCTGATTCCAAGTCAAAACTGTGAGAGGGGGGCGGGGCGTGGGTGGCTCGGTCGGTTGAGCGTCCAACTTCGGCTCAGGTCATGATCTCACGGTCCGTGAGTTCGAGCCCCGCGTCGGGCTCTGTGCTGACAGCTCGGAGCCTGGAGCCTGCTTCGGATTCTGTGTCTCCCTCTCTCTCTGACCCTCCCCCGTTCATGCTCTGTCTCTCTCTGTCTCAAAAATAAATAAACGTTAAAAAAAATAAAAATAAAACTGTGAGAGAGGCAGGGGGCTAAGAAGGGAGGCTTCTGGAGCCCTATTGCTGGAGTTCAAGCCCCTGTTCTGCTACTCCACAGAAGCATGGCAGAGACCAGTCGTGTCACCTCCCCGCCCTGCAAATTCTACCAGCCTCGTGGAGTTGCCGTCTCTCCGGTTTTTGTGTATTTAGAACGGCACCTGGAAGTACATAAGTGTCAGTTGTTACTGTTGCTATTTTTACTGGAGTGTGTGACATTTCTGCCTCTCGTAAATTTGCGGAGCATAGATCGGATGTGTGGTGGTGAATCAGTATCCCAGGTCCACTCAGAATTGCTGTCATCGTGTGAGTTATGTCGAACCTATTCTATAAAACAGCGCAGGTCAACATTTCGGGCCTCATCACGGATGGACAACTGGGAACGGTGGAGACAAATAATTGACAGGTTGGAGCTTAGAAGGGAGGTTTGTGATCATTCAGGCTGTTGGCTTTCAGGCTCTTTTGGGGGCACTGATGCAAAGAAGCCCAATTAGATGGATAAATAACCCTTCTAAGGTGTACTTCTTAGTACAAGGGAAGTACAAGCCAGGCATCCTTCCCCCCCCCCCCCCCCCCCCTCACCCCCGGCTCACATCCCCCTCCCGGCCGAACGGGACAGTGCCTGCAGGGGCGGTGTCCCTAAACACACACACCCACAGTAGTAGTAATAACCAGCCTTTACTCTGTGCTTCCTACTGGCCGGGCACTGGGCAAATGGCCTTCTTTCTATTAGCTCATCTAATTCACAAGTCTTTGTGAGACAGTTAAATGTAAACACGAGGAAACAGAGAGTACGTAAGGAGTACAAAGTCATTCAAAGAGTGGCTGAACTTGAATTTGCAGCCGGTTCTGGGTTGTCCCTGAGCCCGTGGTCTCAGTCGTGATGCTGCAGTTTACATCCGTCCCGAGAAAAATTAGGTGACGCCACCTTGTTTTGTAAGTGGGGAGACAGCCCGGGTTGAACGGCTTGTCACAGGTGCTTTCTGAGGGCCTTACTGGTGGAACCCAAACAGCAGTGACTTCCTCATTCATTGTCACTTTGCAAGAGTCCCCCAAACTTACCTCTGTCAGGGGACTGGCCTGGCCTCCAGCCCTGCTCCACTTCCTTTGGGCTGAATCCCCAAGGCACACTGTTTGCTGTGTGGACCTTGTCCCCGTGCATTTGTGCGTTCTCTAATTTTTCCAACAAGTACAAAGACTGAAGAGTATATTGGCACTAAGATGCAAAATTTTACAAAATCAATGATTTTCAGCCCAGGAATTTTCATGATGGACTCTGTTTCTGGGACCCTGGACTTTACACCTTACTTTATAAATATGATGCATATTTCCAGCTGGAGAGCGAGGCACTGTTGTGCAGATGCTTTACCTTCAGCTTAACAGAGGCAGAAGGTGATGAGAAATCCATTTAGAAACGCTGGTTGCATACCGTGTATACCCAGGACAGTTACAGAGAAGAGGATGAGGACACTAGGCTTAATGTATTTTTAAAAAATTCAAATCACTCACAGTTATCAAAACATTGGCACGAGAAAAGACAAACAGATCAGTAGAACAGAATAGAGACAAAGGCTAATTAAGTTTTAGCAACAAAAAGATGGTTCTGGCAAAATTGTTATCCATCAGGAGGAAAAGAAAGTGGTACCCCTCCCTCACATCGTATAGAAAAAAAATCCACATTAAAAAAAAAGAGTAAACATTTCAGTATGCAAGGATGAAGATTTTTAGAAGAAAATATACAATAATATTAGGTAACTTCAGGTGAGGAAGAGACCTTTTAAAGCGAGACAGCAGTCTTAAAAGCTGTAAAAGAAAAGCATGTGTTAGGTTACATTAACTTACAAGACAAAAACAGGCACATGATAAATTACATGCTGTGAAAAGTATGAATGAAGGTCAGCATCCATAATATATAAGTGCTCACACTAACTTATAAAAATTTTTAACATTTCAACAGAAAAACGGACAAAGGGCATGAATAGGTAATTTACAGATGAGAAAATCCAAATGGCCAATAAATCTGTGAAAAGGTGAGTGATTTTCCCATTAACCAAGAAAAGCAAATCGATGTGGAGGTGTAATGAACATTTTTTTTTTCCACTAACCTATTTGCCAAAAATTAAGAAGCAGCACTGACACCCAGTGCTGACCAGAAGCGGGGAGAAAAGGGCATTCTCACGTATAGTGGGCGAGAAGGGGAGACGCTATAGTGTCTTTTTTTATTTTTTATTTTTTTAACATTTTATTTATTTTTGAGACAGAGAGAGACATACCATGAACGGGGGAGGGTCAGAGAGAGAGGGAGACACAGAATCGGAAGCAGGCTCCAGGCTCTGAGCCATCAGCCCAGAGCCCCACGCGGGGCTCGAACTCACGGACCGCGAGATCGTGACCTGAGCTGAAGTCGGACGCTTAACCAACTGAGCCACCCAGGCGCCCCTATAGTGTCTTTTTTGAAAACAATCTAGCAACATCTGTTTCACTGGCTTAGGAAGGCCCCGTCTAAGAAGCTATCCTGCAGAAACCCAGACTCGACGTGGACCGGCGCACGAAGGACTTTTCAGCAACCCTGTTCCTAGTGGTAGTATTTGTACTGGAAATAACCCAGTGACCATTAGGAGAGAAATGATTGAATACGTTGAGGTACACCGTCCTCCCTTACCTATGGTTTTGCTTTCTGAGGTTTCATTCCGGCCCCCACGGTCAACTGCAGTCCAGAAAGGGGTAATCCTCTCTCTGACGTTCGGTCAGAAGTTCAACAGCAGCCTGATGCCGCATCACAGCACCTGCATCATTCACCTCATTGCATCTCATCACGTAGGCATTTTGTCTTCTCACGTCATCACAAGGAGAAGGGTGCTTACAGTACAGTAAGACATCATGAGAGAGAAAGAGAGACTGTGTTCACGTAGCTTTTGTTACAATATATTGTTATAATTTTCTATTTTATTACCAGTTATTGTTGTTAATTATGAATGAAACTTTATCATAGATATGTATGCATAGGAAAAAACAGAATGTATATATAGAATTTGGTATACTCCACGGTTTCAGGCACCCACTGGGGGTCCTGGAATGTATCCCCCATGGATAAGTGGGACCACTGTGCACATAGCCATATAATATAATGCATCTACGGAAAAGAATGAGGTAGAAGTATATCCATTCACTAGGACAATGTTCATGATGTGTTGTTAAGTAAGAAAACAAACGGCAGAAAGAAAAGTATGTAGTAGAAGCCCATGTTGTTTTAACAAATTTTTTAGCATTTATTTATTTTTGAGAGACAGAGAGAGAGCATGAGCGGGGGAGGGGCAGAGGGAGACACAGAATCGGAAGCAGGCTCCAGGCCCCGAGCTGTCAGCACAGAGCCTGACGTGGGGCTCGAACCCACGAACTGTGAGGTCATGACCTGGGCCAAAGTCGAACGCTTAACCTACTGAGCCACCCAGGTGCCTGTATGAGCCCATGTTTGGAAAAAAAAGAAAAGTACCCAAAGGAAAATCCCTATGTATGTCTGCTTTAAGCGTTTGTATGTGTTCATACGACTGTGAATAAAGATGTCTTCGACATGGAAAACTGAGAGAGAGAAGGGAGGGGTGAGAAGCATAGATCACTGAAAAGGGGAATTCACTCAAAACACAAGCAAATAGGCAATCCTCAGCTGTATGTACTGGAGGGACAGTTTACCTACAGGCTGTACCCAGAAGACCCCTTCAGAAGGATGCCTGCTGGTGGTCCTTAGTGCTGGGAATCCTTCGCCCCACACAGGACTTCTGGATGTTTCTATTTGGACATCCTTCAGTGACTCCAAATTCCCATTCTCTGTATCCCGCTTCTCTCTGTACTCAGCACAGTGCTGGGCACAGGTGATCTCAGTAAACGGACTCTCTCATGGCGGAGGACCAGGACCCAAAGCAAGAGCGCTGAATGCAGATGAGGGGCATCCCCATGTGGCCCTGTCCTCCGCTGGCTGGGGCTCCGCTCACACACAGAGCCTGCTGGGCTTTCTGCCTGGGGGCGCCAGAAAGGGACAGAGGAGAGGCCATTCCTGGACACCCTCTCAATAGGTGTATTGAGTCTTTGACAAAAAGTGAATTTGGAGCTGGCACATGCTGTGTCCAGTGGCCTGAACAGAATGAGAGGGGGTGACCGGGCAGCATTTTTTCGGTCTGTGCTTTTGCCACAGGATGCAACAGCTTTGGATTCGTTTCCAGGATGGGGAATCCTCGAGTACTGGCATGCCTTTTATGTGCGCTGTGGGATTCAGCCCCGGGCCGGAGATGGAGGGCTGATGGAAATGACTGTTGGCCGAGGCAGAAACCATCTCTGAGAAGCAGCAGGACTGTACGGGGATCTGCCTCTGGCAACAAGGTCGGGCCCCAAACCTCCTGTTTCTATGGCATCGCCCCTACACATCCCACCACCCCATCTCGTCCGCCCTCTCCCTCCTCCACCCTCTCCTTTGTGCAGCGCTCTGAGCTCGTTGGCTTGGATTCTTTCCATTGCAGACTTCAATGCAGCCATCAAACTGAATACTGCACGAAGACGGGGGAAGGAAGAGTACTTCTGGAAAGAGAAATAAAACAGGAGGAAAAGCCTGATGCCATGGGCTTGGGGATTCCTTCAAAGAGCAACCACGCTGGGAGACTAATGGTCCGTGAAGCACCTCTCTTGCTGGGTATGGCCCAATCCTAAGCCCTTCTTCTTTTGATCTGGTCCATTTACCTCCTGCCGTTCCCGAAGAGTCATTCCCTTTGAGACCCCACTCTGGGGGCCAAGTGAATGAAAAAGGTGGTCTAGTCCCTTCCAGCTGTATGGGAACATACATACCTATGACGCACAGGCCCGTATAGGTCACACACACACACACACACACACACACACACACAGAGTAGTGTTACTGATTATTGTCAGCGTTCCAAGAGAGAATGTGTTCTTATCTCACACCTGGCCAGCGGTAAGGCAGATGATGGATTGAAAGTTCTTGACCCTGTTTGGAGATGACAGAGATGTAATTAAGCTTTGGGAAGATCTTTTAAAAATTCTGTGTTCTGACTTCCCGTGCTTGGCTTTGGGATTGCTTGCACACGCACTCTGAGGTGGTTCAACAGAAGCCGGGGTGCTGGCAAGGCCACGCTCCCTCCAGAGGCTCCAAGGAGTCTCCTTCCGTGCATTTTCAAGCTTCTGGCAGCTCCAGGAATTTCTTGGTTTGTGGCTGCACCACTTGAATCTCTGTCCGCAACTCCTCTTTTGTTCTCTGTCTTCTCATCCGTCTTCTATAGGACACTTGCCGTTGGATCCAGGGCCACCTGCTTAATTCAGCATGATCCCAACTTGAGGGCTTTAGCTTGATGACATCTGAAAAACCCCCTTTTCTCAATGAGGTCTGATTCACAGGTTTCGGGGGGTTAGGACTTGGGCATACCTTTCGGGAGGGATCGCCATTGAACCTGCTTCAATATTCAAAAGCAAGACAAAGGCATTCTCCTGTTCAAAACCCAGCCCTGGCTTACCATTAACACTGAGCATTACAAAATCCTTGGTTAATGAGGAATGAGATCTTGGTTACTAAGACCTTGCCCAGCCCGGCCTTCTCCATAGCTGTTCAATACCATTCACTGGACTCCAGCCGCACAGGCCTTCCTTCACTTTTTAAGCCCACCAAGCACTATCCTTCTTCAGGCTCTTTGTGGGTCGTGTTCTTACCTATGCCTTGGATTCCCTCACTTCTGCTCTTCGCTGGGCTGGCTCCATTTCTTCTTTATCTGTCAGCTTAAATGTCATCTCCTGGAACCGTATGTAAAGTAGGTTTTAACATTATCCTTTATAGTGACAACTTCTTGATTATCACCTTGTCATTCTTTGTAAAGATTTATGTGTTAGTTTCTTGTCCGGGCATTCTATGAGCCCTATCATGCCTGGGCTTTGTCCAGCTCAATCATTAGCACATAGAGAACAATAAATATGTATTGAATGAATGAATGAATGAATGATGCTCTTGGTTTGGGAGACACTCACATGGTTCTCGTACTTCATGCACACATGGACTGTGTCAAAGGCTGGGATCCTTAACCGTGAAGCCATTTCTTTCTTTCTTTCTTTCTTTCTTTCTTTCTTTCTTTCTTTCTTTATTTCTATGTTTATTTATTTTTGAGAGAGATAAAGAGACAGAGTGCAAGCAGGGGAGGGGCAGAGAGAGACGGAGACACAGAATCTAAAGCAGGCTCCAGGCTCTGTGCTGACAGCTCAGAGCCTGACGCGGGGCTCGAACTCACGGACTGTGAGATCATGACCTGAGCCAAAGTTGGACACCCAACCAACTGAGCCACCCAGGCGTCCTGAAGCCATGTCTTACTACAACAGAACAGTGAGGCCACAGCAGCAGATTAGCAAGATGTTCAGAGATTTCTGCCTGTGTTGATATGAGGTTGGAAGAAACCTTTCAGACAATGATGGTCGGTGCTAAAGGGTGGTATTCTTCAACGCTTTCCCTTGCCGTCTTTCACAGGAGATAAGGGGTTCGTGGTTTCTGTGTCCAGAGGGTTACCAAGAAGGCGCTGCATTCTCCCTCAGAGAAAAGCATTCCATTTTAGCTGAGCCAGAAAAAACACAGGTGGCAGAATAAACAAGGGGATGTTTTCTGTTGCCTTAGATTTTTGCCTAACATCCCAAGGCTGAGGACAATAGGCTCTGAGGACAGCCTGCCAGGATCTCCTCCTGGGGGCCGTGAAGGGTCTCCAGGATCATCCTTTCACCCTCACCCCCCACCCACCCCATGGAGCCTATTTAAACAAAGTCCTAGAATTCGCTGAGGAAGGGAGTTAGGAGTAATGAGGCATCAGCCTAGTGGGGAGTATTGGGTTCTGGAGGGAGGAGCTCAAGGGACAAGGCAAGGGAAGGAAGTGCAGGTACGGGGTGGGGTCAGGGGGATGCAGGGGCCAGGCTGGGCTGGAGGGGGAGGGGATGCCTGGGATTGGGTGAGCATTCACATGTTGACATCAGAAAGTGAATCCTAGCTATTAAAATTGGACTTGCCCTGGGGCGCCAGGGTGGCTCAGTCGGTTAAGCGTCGGACTTCAGCTCAGGTCACGATCTCGCAGTCCGTGAGTTTGAGCCCCGCGTCGGGCTCTGGGCTGATGGCTCAGAGCCTGGAGCCTGCTTCTGATTCTGTGTCTCCCTCTCTCTCTCTGCCCCTCCCCCGTTCATGCTCTGTCTCTCTCTGTCTCAAAAATAAGTAAAACGTTAAAATAAATAAATAAATAATTGGACTTGCCCTAAGTAGGAGAAAAAAAGCTAAGGGATCTGTAGCCTGAGATGATGTCAAGGGGAGGGAGGGGGCATCTGAAGGGGTGTGTTTCAAGGCTGTGGTCAGGGAAGAAAATAAAAGGCATCTCCTATTTATTCCCCATGGATTTGGGTCTGTTCAATAAACCACTTAGGTTATTATAAAGATTAGTCAGTTCCATATAAATCATATGAATAAAGCTTAATTTTTTCAAAATTTCGTATAGACAACAATGATTAAGTTTTTCTGAGCATTGACATCAAGCACCGTCCTAAGTGTTTTGTATACCGTGTGTGTGTGTGTGTGTGTGTGTAGACAGCCATCTTCTAGCACACATATGACTTCTCATAAATTCCCATGACAAATGAACAAAGTAGGTGCTGCTGTTACCAGTTCATTGTAAACGAGTTAATGGAGGCACGATAGATAAAATAATTTATCTCAAGATCACCCGGCTAGTAAGTGGCAAGACTAGAGTTTGAACTCTGGTCTGTTTTATGAGAGAGCTACAAGATTTGAACCACTCTGCTCTGCCATTAGTGAAAAAAAAAAAAGCACATATATATTTTGCTTCCTTGAAAGGGAGAATGAAGAGGGGAAAATATTCTGGATGCTTTAAAAGTAGGTACAACTTGTGGGATGCCTGGGTGGCTCAGTCAGGTAAGCATCCGACTCTTGATTTCGGCTCAGGTCATGATCTCATGGTTCCTGAGTTCAAGCCCCACATTGGGCTCTGCACTGACAATGCAGAGCCTGCCTGGGATTCTCTGTCTCCGCGTCCCCCCCCACTCACGCATGCTCTCTCTCTCTCTCAAAATAAATAAACTTAAAAAAACAACAAAAAAGAGTAGGTGTAACTTGCAATTGGGTTCTGTGCAAAATGCATGAGAGATCCTTCAAGTTCTTTCAGCCTAACTGTGAAAATAAAACCGGTGAAGAGCAGCACTGCCCTCACCGAGGGCCACTTATAATGTAGGAGGCCCAACACGAGCCAGGACCCGCAGGGTGGGAGGATTTCTGGAGACTGTCCAAAACGCAAGCTTGTTTTTGCTCATGCTTGTGGAAAAGCCGGGGAAGGATTCTATCCCATGAGATGTGTTATAGAGTATGCGGGTCACGTGGGCTTTAAAGTGCTGGGGAAAAGCAGGGCAAAGGAGAGGTGGGGGTGGGGTGGGGGTGCAATGGTCTGTAGGTAAACTGGATGATGGTGAGGGCATTGTGGTGGAGGCGGTCTGCCACTCTCTAGAAGCGCGACCTTAGCCCAGTCATTTCTCTTCACGCGGCTGAAATTTCCATGTCTGCAAAATGAGGCGGTTACGTCACAGGGTTCCCAAGGTCCTTCTTCAATGCTCAAGTCTATGCATCTGTGATTCTGTGACATAGTGGCAATGGTTAGAGCAAGGGAGGAGTAGAGTCGGAGAACAAGCAAAGTATGTAAAGGAAAGAGGAGCTAAAAAAAAGAAAAAAAAAAAGGAAAGTTAGCTTTTGACTTTCTTACCCCATTGCTGCTCGACCTCCAAAAAAGAAAAAGCAGACTCGGAAAAGTTGCAGCAGCCAACAGTGGAGCAAAGAGACTTAAAATAATCCTGGCATTAAACAACACGACTCGTGAAACCCAGGGGTTCAAGTGCTTGTTGCATCTTCAAGGAGACCCAGCGTGCTTGGAAAATTGCCTGATAAACATACCACACCGCCCCGCTCAGGTTCAAACACATCCCTGGTCATGTCAGCACTTTGATGCTTCCTGGGGTCCTTCTCTTTCTCATTAGCATTTTCAAAAGGTTACATGACTCAAATCTATTAGTGAGATACGCCCCCCCCCCCAAGTTGTGAGGGTCTGGAACGAGAGAAGACAGGGCAGTGAACTTGGAGGAGACTCACCCCCAGCCCCACATTCTTCGGGAAAATGGACAGGTCTGTGTCTTTCATGGTGAAAGAATGGGTCATGACCCATTCAGACACTGTCTCCGGGAGGGCACAGTTCGCGGGCTGCAGAGTAGGGGGCACTCATTTGGAAAGACCCTTGCTGCCGACTCCATCGCTGTCCTTGAAGGGACTTTTTCTGCTTCTCTGGACACTTGCAGGCCCCCTGGTGAGTTGACCCCGGGGACTCACATCTCAATTCGAGACCAGCTCTCTGGCTGTCACATCCACTTCAACATAACCCCTCCTTTCATGAGAGTGACCTAGAGGTGACCCTCTGAAGGAGACAGCGTGTCTGTGGGATTTGGCCGAACAGATAACTATAGGCTATTTTCAAGAACGGCGAGGAGAGATGGTGGGGAAACACAGGTGCATGGGTGCCCCCCTCTAGCTCTCCAGGAGACGTGGAACGGAAAACGCTGGTTTAAGAACAGAGTAGCTCAGAGGAGAGCAAAGCTCCCACCCTGTTGGAGACGAAAGTGAGCAGGAAACAAAAGGCTTTAAGTCGGGGGCGAATTTGAGTTTATGCGAACTGTTGCTCCTTTTGGACCGACCCATAAGTGCGTTTGAAAATAGAGACAGATTTTTTTTTTTTTTTTTTTTTTTTGGAAATCTGCTTAGAATCACTCTGGGAAGAGAACAGCCTGGGCTTGAGTCCTTAATGGAGGTACCAGGAGGAAATTAAGTAGTTATTGTCTCCTCTTTTGGACAAGGCTGGACAAGATATTGATTCTCTCTATAGGCAAAAAAAGCATGTTTATCAGCATGAACTCATTTATACCATGTGCACACAAGTTGTTTCCTTTTACATGTAAAATGACTCAGTACAGGCTTTGGGATGAGGAATCCGGTGCTGGCCAGCCAACCCTGATGGGTTTGGGAGGGAAGAGGGGCCAAGAGAAGATCCTTAGGTGGCTCTTGTGGCGATTTAATATTAATACGAGAGCTCGTGGGGCACCGGGTGGCTCAGTCGGTTAAGGGTCCAACTTTGGCTCAGGTCACGATCTCACGGTTCGTGGGTTGGAGCCCCGCGTCGGGCTCTGGGCTGACAGCTCAGAGCCTGGAACCCGCTTCAGACGCTGTGTCTCCCTGTCTCTCTGCCCCTCCCCTGCTCACGCTCTGTCTCTCTCTGTCCCTCTCTCTCAAAAATAAATAAACGTCAAAAAAAATTTAAGATGAGAGCCCTGACCTGTAAGGTGGCATTGAGACTGAAGAAGAATTTGCTACCGATCAAAAAAGTATAGGATGATCTTTCATAAAAGTCCTTCAATGAGAAAAGTAAAAATAGGCAAAATGTAGGGAGAAAATACTTACCACAAATATGATGGACAAAAGTGAATATGCTAAATATCTAAAGTGTGTATAGGCAAAAAAGACATCAATGCCCAGCAGCCATGTGAACAGAGGAAGTGGATGGAAGATTCTCACAGATGAAATATAAATGAGTTAATGAAACCTGTGAAAATGTTTAGCCCCATTGGTAGTTAACAAACTCAAAATGTAAACGGTGAATTTTTCAGCAATCACATTACTTCTTTTTTAAAAATGGCAATATTCATACATGGATGATGTGTGCCCTAACTGGCATCATCTTTCTGGGAGGGGGTCTGCTGATGTATGCCAAAAGATTCATAATGTTTCCACTCTTTGATTCACGTTCTACTTTTCAGTGACTATCCTAAAGGAAGAGTGACCTCATTGTTAACACAGGTTTCTTTGTCAAGATGGTACTTAGGACAGGACAAGCAAGGAAGAGGGGGAAATGACCAAGTGTCCAATGTTGGGGATAGATATGCTGAGTAAGTGATGATGATGACATGCTTTATTATCTGATGAGCTATTAAGAAATCACTAAAATTCGGGGGACCTGGGTGGCTTAGTCAGTTGAGTTTTGGCTGACTCTTGGTTTTGGCTCAGATCATCATCTCAGGGTTTTATAGGTTCCAGCCCTATGTTGGGCTCTGTGCTGATAGCTCTCTCTCCCTGTCTCTGTGACCCCCCCACTTACGTGCTCTCTCTCTCTCTCTCAACATAAATAAAACTTAAAAAAAAAGAAAACACTAAGTTTGCGTTTTCTTAAAAGTGAAAATATTTTTATATAATGCTAAGCCATACTTTTATGTAATGTTTTATACAGTTATTTCACCATATATATGCATATATGCATATGCATATGATATATGCACATATATTATGGTGTGAATGTAAATAAAAGGAAGATCTGATCAAAACAAAGCTGAATCCTCCATTTTCATCATTATAGAAAATTAAGCACCGGCACCATTACCAACAGTGGTAAATGGAGTAGAAGGACAGGTCTTGGTGTTTTATGAACTGCAGAATGTCACTGGGACTTTTTTCCTGATCTCTGTTAACTCCACAACTAACCTGCCAACTAAGGAAGCCAATGTTCTAGACTGGCTGCTACAAGCACGTGATTGTGGGCAAGACGTTTCACGTCACGAGGCTTCAGTTTCCTCATCTTCACCATGGAATCTGTGATAACACACAGTATTTCCATTTTGGGAGCTGTAGCAACTGGCATTTAAATGACAGCATGTAAAATGCTAACACACCATTGTTTTTGATTGCTCGACAACTGGGTGCCTGGAGACGATCTTACGTGGTGTCAGCTTGCATTTCCTCGATTACTAGTGAGGTTGATACAATTTGCATGTTGACCGCTGAGTTGTAATTCTTCTGTGATTTCTGTCGTTTTTTATGATTTGAAGGGGTGCTTTATACATTCTGAACGGCAATTTTTGTTACGTATGTTGGAAATACTCTCTCAGCTCCTTTACTATCCTTCAACTTGATCATGCGCAAGTTTGTGTCATGTACAAGTGTAGCGTTTTTATGCATTGAAACCTGTTTGTCTTTTTCTTTAAACCTGCTAGAGAAAGAAATTCTTTCTTCATTTTTCATTGAATTGTAATTGCTTATTCATTTTATTTTAAAGTGTAGTCGGCATACAATGTTGCATTAGTTTCAGGTGTAGAACGTATCGATACTTCTATCCGTTATTCGGTGCCGACCACAGTGAGTGTGGTCACCATCTGTCACCATACAACATTGTGACCGTATTATTGACTGTAGACCCTGTGCCATACTTTTCATCCCTGTGACTTATGACTTTAGAATGAAATTCTGAACCTCCCCAATTATAAAAACGTTCTCTACATTTTTTCTAATACTCGCCTAGTTATGCTTCTATGGATTTATGAATCTATGTGTCTAGACCCTTGCCATGCAGAGTACATATATCCTTGCTACACCATCGAGCAACGCATCAGCGTCAGCTTAGAGTTCTTCCTAAGTTCAGAACCTCAGGACCCGTCTCAGGCCTCCTCGAGTCTGCAGTCTACAACATCGTCTGATGCACAGTAAGGTTTCAGAGGCGCTGGTCCAGGAAAAATTTTGTTTGTGTGATAAGGATATAATCTTATGTTTTTGTGTACCCAATGGACCCAACACCGTTTCGTTCTGTGTTTCTCTAGATCGCCCCTATTGTCCAAAGTCCTGGAGCGCTGAGGAAGAGAACAGAAGTCTGAGAGGGGAAGTTACTTTTGTTCCTCCAGTATCAATGGATCAACGAGGTAAGTCTAAAAACTGTGTCTACCACGTACATGAATTCTGAGGACTCAGAAGGCAGAAGGGTGCTGTGTTGGGATGCATGTAGTTTGGGTCTGGGAAAAATTTTATTTATTTATGCGTTTATTTATTTATTTTAAAAGTTTATTTTGAGAGAGCTTGCGTGCACAAATGGGCGAGGAGCAGAGACAGAATGAGAGAGAGAATCCCAAGCAGGCTCAAGCTCTCAGCCCAGAACCCACTGTGGGACTCCATCTCATGAACCGGGACTTGATGACACGTGAGCTGAGTTCATGACCTGACCTGAAATCAAGAGTCAGAGCTCAACCCACTGAACCACCCAGGCCCCCTGGTTTGGGTTTTGGGAAGACTTTTAAATACATTCTTACATGTGGGACAAATGTTTCTCGCTAGTGGTAACAATGATACATTTTGCGAGTCGTGTATCATGTTACCTTTCCAACTAAATGAGGGTCCTCCATGAGCTCAGTTCTGTGGGCACCCTCCTGTTCTTACGCTGTCTTTTTGATACCGAGAATGTTAAAAATCATAATGACTCATCACTCAGTTAACTGTAAGGTGCCGAGCTAAATAATACTGACCCCAAGCCCACAAATACCTCTAAAGGCAACATGACGGGGAACTCACTGCCAATTATTCCACACTGCTCTGCAGGGCCCGATCACGAACTAGGTTTTACAAGTTTAGATGCCGTGTGAAAACACAGAATCAATGATTAAGTGAAATACAAAATAATTTTTTGTTTTAGTAATACATCAGTAGTTTTGGGATAACTTCCATTCCTGAATAGGGTAGATGTTTTGCTCTCCCAGAGACCAGAACAAAGGAGCACATGGATTATTTTGTTGTTTTTTAACAAACAAAACGTTTGTTTTTAACGTTTTTAACAAACAAACGTTGTTTTTTAGCCTGAAATAGCACTTAATTTGTTGACTCCAGAAGTTTATGTGAAAAGATACATTGTATGTATGGAGTAACTTTACCGCAGGTGGACGAAATGACTCAAAATACAAAGTGTACGTTATCCCAGGAATCTTGTTTATACTTGGGACTTTGTTTGTTTGTTTGTTTGTTTGTTTGTTTTTTGGGTTTTTTTGTTTGTTTGTTTGTTTTTGTTTTTGGCTACTCTGGCACGTGGGGACAGGACCTTTCGGACCTCAGGGACCTGTGACCATGGGATAATAATAAATTATTTTCCCACTGTTCTAGAAGCTGGAAGTCCAAGATCAAGGTCTCAGCAGGTTGGTTTTCTCTGAGGCCTCTCCCCTTCTCCCTGTGTCCCCACATGGTCTTTCCTCTGTGTGTTTCCGTGTCCTAAGAGGGGTCTTCTTTTAAGGACACCAGTCGTATTAGATTAGGGGCCACTGTCATGACCTCGTCTTAATTACCTTTTTAAAGGCCCTATCTCCAAATATATTTGCATTCTGAGGTCCTGGGAGTTAGGGCTGCAACCTATGAATTTGGGGGGAGACACAGTGCAGCCTGTGACAGACAGGGGTGTCCCGGGAAGGGCGGGGAACCCGGAAGCAGATCACCTGAGTTCATCCAGCCTCACCACTAGCTGCGTCCCTCGCTTTTGGTCTCAGATCTCTCAGCTTCTGCTCCTGCGTGACATCCTTTGCCTCACGCTAAGATTCAAACAATAATATCAGCCTTATGAGGGAGCTATTTTATATTGTGCTCATGCAACCCAGACATCTCCCATTTCTGCAAAGATTTTGTGGTCATCCTTTGGGATCCAGGCAAGACGCACTGAGCCTCCACCTTACATGTTGCGAGAAGTAATCTCTGCTACTCCTTGAGTTTTCTGAGGGGCTTCATTCTCCCCGGGGCCTCAGAGCTACCCTCGGTCATGGTCATCGCCCCCGGCTTCTGAGACCGCTCTCTTCCCAGACCAGTCCCTTCTGTCAGAAGCACCCTACATCGACTTGAGAACAGAAATTTCACTGGAGGTTTTAGGGAAAAGGGTACGGATGCAAGGGTGTTAACATTACGTGCACTGCGAGCAAACTCTTCGGACAGAATTGCGGACTCTTCCCCCTTTTAAGTTTCTCCAGCCTTTTCTTATTTCAGGGCATTTCCTGCTGAGCCACCAACACCCACTTTGGCTCCTGCTTTGTGGCTACCGTTCAGGCCCCTTTCTTTCCCTCAAACGTCCCTTCTATTTTCCTCCTTCGAGTCTACCCTCATCTACCCGTCTACCCAACCCCAGTGTCTTAAGCTGTCAGTGAACAACTCCTAACATCCCGTTATTTTCTTATGCAGAAATGTAGCTCGTCCCAGCTTCAGCTTTCCTTTGAGCTGACCTCTGGGAGAAGTAGGTGGCCTGGGGCTCAACTTCCTCAAACAAAGACCCATGGAGAAACAGTCCCCGTAGAGTCACCTCCCCTGTGGTGAATCATGCCTCCCGTGTGTTAAGGCTGCTCTCTCTGTCTAAAATCAGATTCTTGTCCTTTCTTCCATCTACCCCTTTGACACACTACCCCTTTTATTTTATTTATTTATTTATCTATCTATTTATTTATTTATTTATTTTGTAAATTTTTTTTTAATGTTTATTTATTTTTGGGACAGAGAAAGACAGAGCATGAACAGGGGAGGGGCAGAGAGAGAGGGAGACACAGAATCGGAAGCAGGCTCCAGGCTCTGAGCCATCAGCCCAGAGCCCGACGCGGGGCTCGAACTCACGGACCGCGAGATCGTGACCTGAGCTGAAGTCGGATGCTTAACCGACTGAGCCACCCAGGCGCCCCCACACTACCCCTTTTAAAGCTGTACAATGGTGAGGGAAAAGAAGACATACTTTCTTGTCCTGGTTATATACTCCTGATGATTGTTTCAAGTAGAAACACATTATAGGGGTCATTTGTTTGATTCCTTCTCAGTCAAGAATGAAGTGGGTCAAGCGAGAAATAGCCCATTTCATGCTCTTATTGGCGGAAGGTGCCTCTTCTTTTCTTTCCCCCGTTTTCTGTTTGCTTTTATTTTTTAAATGTTTATTTATCTTGAGAGAGCGAGAGAGTGAGCAGGCGAAGGGCAGGGAGAGAAAGAGAGAGAGAATCCCAAGCAGGCTCTGCCCTGTCAGTGCAGAGCCTGATGAGGGGCTCGAACTCACGATCAAGAACTGTGAGATGCCGAACCAACTGAGCCACCCAGGCGCCCCTCCCTGTTACCTGCGTAAAACAATAAATAACAGCAAACCGGCCCTGAATCTTCTGAAAACTCTGCAGCTGTACTAATATTTCAGCACCTTCACCTTTGGTTGTACCTCAGCCGATCTCAGGGCCACAGAGGAGCTCCATGGCAAGAGCCCAGACTCAAGAGACAGAGCCTTGGGTTTCAGGGCTCAGTCTGTGCCACACAGGTTACGGGACCCTCTCCGAGCTGGTCCCCCGATCCGTAACACGGTGAGGGGTCTCACCCCTTGCTCACAGGACTGAATGACACCTCATTACCTGGAAGCACTTTTTTGCCCAGAAAGTCTGGAAGGGGGGGGGGGGGGGGGGGGGGGGGGGGGGGGCGCTGTGACTTCAGACATGTTCGGGCACGTCTGGAGGTTTAATTGGCACGCCGGCCAGGTTTGGGCTCGCCTGACCAGCTCAGGGGAGGCACAGTGACTGCTTTTATTGGATCTGACAGATGGCCCCCAAGAGGAACCACCGGCCCCACGTCTGAGGGGGAGCTGGAATGCAGGTGTTCATGCCGAGTCCAGGAATGCCGGTTGGAAGGGAGAGATGGTTGTGTGCACAGGTGAGAGGATGCCTCCATATTGTCTTCCTGCCTCAGAGAACCGGTGCCATGTTCCTTGAGAGAAGGAACTGGAATGAGGGGTGGGCCCAGGGGAAGAGACCTACCCCTGGGCACGCCCTAGAGTACTGAGACAGGGAGTAGTTCCCCTAAGGGACCTGGTACCTCTGGGTAACCCTAGAGCTGATTCAGTGGGGTTCTCCCAGTTGCATGTTGGGGAGGGGGCGGGGACTTGGGTTCAGTGAGGCCTGAGGTTGTCAAATGTTGGTCATTCCTTTTTTCTTTTTTTAAAATTTTTATTTTTTCAGAGACAGAGGGGGACAACATGAGCAGGGGAGGGGCAGAGAGAGAGGGAGACACAGAATCCAAAGCAGGCTCCAGGCTCTGAGCTGAAAGTACAGAGCCCAATGCTGGTCTCGAATCCACAAACCACGAGGTCATGAGAACATGCTCAACCGACTGAGCCACCCAGGGGTCCTGCGTGTTCTCTTTACGAAAAGAACGCACACTTGCGCCTGGGTGGTTCGGTCGGTTAAGCATCGGACTTCAGCTCAGGTCACGATCTCACAGTTCGTGGGTTCCAGTCCCACATCTGGCTCTGTGCTGACAGCTCAGAGCCTGGGGCCTGCTTCGGATTCTGTGTCTCCCTCTCTCTCTGCCCCTCCCCTGCTCATGCTCTGTCTCTCTCTCCTTCAAAAATAAATAAACGTTAAAAAAAAAAAAAAGAATGCACAATTATAGGTGTAAAATTTAGTGTGAAAGGAAGTATTTCCTTAGAATGAAAAAGTAAACCATAACAACTTACATTTTTAAAAAGCTGACAAAGAGTACAAAGCCCAGAAAAATAACAGTATATTTTTTCCAGTTACCTGACACGTCTCTCTAATACCTCTTTTCTTATTTTCTTTGGTGACACACACTTTGATCATCTCTTCATGTGATGACGATTTTGACTATCACCTTCTATTAGAGAGAATGAAAACATAATTTCGTCTTTCTTCTGGGATGGTTAATCCAAATTAATTCTCCATTATTGATTGGTAGGATGAAGAAAAGACTGAAAACAATACAAATGATGTCCTCTTCGTGGTATTCCTACCGCTTGAGCTCAACCAACCCAAGAATCCTGAAAGATCCTATTTTGAGTGATTCTCATAATAAAAAGGAAAAAAAACCACATGGCATATTTATAATTGTATGTACCAACAAACGACAGTCTCTGTTTTGACTAGGTGTTGATGAGAACCACATTGTCTGCTTCCATATTTACATGTCTTAACAGCTACAGGGAATTCCTACAGAGAAGCCTCTGTCAGGTACATTTCAGACCTTGTTCTCTACTATCCGCCCCTGTGGTGTCAGGTCTCATAAGACACGTCGAAGTGGAGTCTTTATTCCTACTCCTTCATGTTTGGATACTAGGTGAGTCGGCACAGGGTATCGGAAAAATTCCTGGGAAGTCATATCTGTATTGGTACAGTTAACAGTAACTTAAGTATACCCGGAATCGACTTTGAATCAGATAAATAGACCCCATTAATTCCCAAATAAACTTCCCTTAACCAGATTCCAGAAGTGCTCCCGGCCACTCCAGTGTTACTGGAGCCGCAGCGAGGTGCAAGGAGGGCAAATCAGCGTGGAAAGGGAATGTGGTCTTGGCCACTTGTAGCTAAAACATTTCATTACTGCACACTTTAGAAAAATATGGCCCCATGAACCCATTGCCAGAGACGGTTCCCAGTTCTTGAAAAGGGATCATGAAAGTGAGGGGTCTCAAAACTTAAGCTTCATTACCTTTTGAGGAAGCATGCCTCTGGCCGACAGGGATAAACTCCTGAATTTCAGTGGCTTTACACAATAGTTTGTATTTTGCTGACATAAAGACCAGTTTGGGGGGGGGGGGTTGGTATTGGACTTGAATGGAGTGGTGTATGTGAAGGGGTGGGGAGAGGGAAAACCTTGCCCCATGCAGTCATTCAGGGAACGAGGACAACAGATCTGGCATCTTCGACATGGGCCTTCCAAGGTTACCCTGGGTACCACCCTAGCTGCCAGACAGGCGAGGGGATGGAGACAGACAGAGAGAGGAAGAGAGAGAGAGAGAGAGCAAAGGGTCGTACAGGAGGTTTCATGGGCCAACCCAGGAAGTGGTGTTTTTGGCTGGAACTCACTCACAGCGCCATAAAACTGCAAAGGAGGCTGGGAAGTGTGGTACAGCTGCGTACCTCGGGGAAAGAGGAAACAGGTTTTGGTGAATGACAGTAGCCTTTGACATAAGAGGGGACAGGGCTCTCCCTCAATTGGGATTAGAGTGACACAAGTATGGCAAGACAATGCTGCTAGAGCCACAGGAGGCACCCAAAGGCCCTCAAGAGCTTCCGGGGGGGGACCCACAATATCCTCTTGAACCAGGGAGGATGTTCGGGGCTGTCCTAGGAGAGATGGGTCACAGAAACTATTATTTTGTTATTGGTGATTCTATTCTCTTTGTATCCAAGAAAACTGGCTGGAAATCAGCCTAAGGGATGACGATAATGTTGACTGTGAGATTTTTAGGGAGAAGTTTGGAAGGTCATATCACTAAAGGCTACCTAATGCCATTCACTGCAGGGATTCCCGACGACTATTTATCAGACTGTGAGCTCCAGGAGCAAATGTGTCTCATCTACTTTTGGGTCCCAGTGCCTAGCAGGGTGTTCTGTTGGGTTGTTGAAAGGATTTTCCTAAATACATAACTATTTTATAAGCACTAAACATTTTTTGATATATGGCATTGTACAGAGCCTTGACAGAATAGACATTAATGCCCACGTTTAACAAAGTGTCTTCACTTTGACCCACAATTACCAGATATTTCATAATCAGTTCGAAAAGGTGAGTTCTTCATTTCTTCTGGCAAATGGACAATGAGTTCTCCCTGAAAGCTTTTGCCTCCACAGAAGTTAAAAGTCCATTAGTAAATTAGGCTTAGCTGAGTCCATCCATTGATATTTGATCCTTGGAACCTCTCAAGGAAAATCAATGTGTGGCTTTTCAGTTAATTAACATAATGTTAGTAGGATGTATCATGTCAGCATGGCTGGAAGCCTCCTACTTAGTGTTCTGCTCGGCCTGAGTGAGCGAATAGGGTAGATCGATATTTTTCACAAGAGAACATATCTGGACTCCTCCCGAGGAGATGAGCACAGGACTAGCCTTAGGTCAAAATTGCACCCATCTGCCCACTCTTGTGAGCTTGCCTGACGGCGGTTGCTACGGTGGGACGCAAGACGAGAATCAAGCCAAAACGAGAAGAATTCAAACTCTGTCCACGTAAGGACAATTGGTGGCAGCCGTGGAACCTGACATGTGGAACACATTCAGCCCTCCGAGACATGAAGCTTGAAGATGGGCATGATGAGGAGGTGGGGGCTGTTGAATCAATGCCTTCCACGGTTTCCGTGGTCGGGGCTGTAACCACAAAAGATGGTGTCCCAGCACGGGGACCCGTCTCAAGGTATGCGGATATTTTCCTCCTGTCCTTGCCCTTCCCCCCAAATGTTTAATTATAAAACACACAGAACGGAAATTGACCACTGTAACCATTTTCAGTGTGTAATTCTCACCACTGTGCAAACATCACCACCATCCATCTCTAGAATGCTATCTCGCAAAACCAAGACTCTTAGTCAATAGCTCTCCATTCCCTCCTGTCCCCTGGCCCCTGGCAACCGTCCTTCTACTTCCTGTCTTTGAATTTGACCGCACCAGGGACCTCATAGAAGTATACAGTATTTGTCTTTTTGTGACTGGTGTATTTCACTCAGCCGAGTGACCTCAGGTTTCATCCGTGATGCAGTAGGTGCCAGAATTTCCTTCCTTTTTATGGCTAAAAAATACCCCAGTGTTTGGATGCACCACATTTTGTGTACCTAGTCATCCGTCAGCAGACACTTGGGTGGTTTCTGCCTTTTGGCTGTTGCAAATAATGCTTCTGTGGACGTGGGGGTATAGATATTTCTTTGAGTCTCTGTTTTAATCTCTTTTGGGTATATACCCAGATGTGGAATTGCTGGATCATATGGTAATCTTGCTTTTAATTTTTGAGCAACTGCCATACTATTTTCCACAGTAGCTGCACCATTTTACGTTCCCACTTAGAGTGCACAGGTGTTCTAATTTCTCTGATTGAGAGAGAAATTCCCACCAACCCCTGTTCTTCCCTTCCCTTTTCTTTCTTTCGCTTTCTTTCTCCCTCTTTTTCTTTCTTTCTTCTTTCTTTCTTTCTTTCTTCCTCCATTTCTTTCTTTCTCTTTTCT
>NW_026057581.1:8895442-9074959 GCF_023721935.1 Panthera uncia
TTCCTTTCTTTTTTCTTTCTTTCTTACTTCCTCCCTCCCTCCATTTCTTTCTTTCTTTCTTTCTTTCTTTCTTTCTTTCTTTCTTTCTCCTTCCTTCCTCCTTCCCTCCTTTCTTTCTTTCTTTCTTTCTTTCTTTCTTTCTTTCTTTCTTTCTTTCTTTCTTTCTTTCTTTCTTCTTCCATATAATAACCACCCTAATCGGTGTGAGGTTGTATCTTGTGGTTTTGATCTGCATTTCTCTAATGATTATTGACATTGAGTATCTTTTAGTATGCCTGTTGGCCATTTGTATATCTTCTTTGGAGTAAGTCTATCCAAATTTTTGGCCCATTGTTAAACCAGGTTGTTTGTGTTTTTGTTGTTAAGTTTTTCCCCCCTATTTAAGATGTGGCATTCTGTATTATGACACTCGTTCTCTCTTTAGCCAATCTTGTTCAAGGCACTGAAGCTTGCTGTTGGGTCTCAGGATGTTTTGGAGCACTGATTTGCCAGTTGTGGCCCCATCCTATGCTCTCAGGAGTTGACAGCGGTCTGGGGGACAGTGGGGGAAGGGAGACGAGGGCTGGTTTGGAAGAGGGGATGCCCTAAGGTCTACTCCTGCTTCAGGCAAAGAAGCTTTCTTTTTCCCTGCCTTACCTATTGGAACTCCCATCTAAGATGGTGTTTAATGTTTTCTCTGCTACAAAAAATTTCTGAAACACTTGTAGGGATGAGGTTGGCCTCCATTACCTTTGTCTGCTCCCCCCTGTTTGAAAACAAAGCCCGCCTCTGTGTGCTTCGAGTTGGTTTCTCAGCAGTGACTTGAGGGGAATCATGGTTCAGTTCACATCCATACATAATCATCGAGTGTCCACTATGTGCCAGACCCTTTCTCGATCTTGTGGAATTGCAGGCAGATGAACAGAACGGCTGCTCTGGGGTAGAATCGGCCTCCTTGGAAAAAACCAGGTGAATGGAGCTCAGGGAGAGAATGTGACCCCAGCTCATGTGCCTGACCTGCACTTGACCGGGCGCAGTTCTCCCACATGGGCCCAGGGGACTTTCTACTCCGTTCCGGCTCCTTAGGTCGCCGAGGCACTCCCTCAAGGGCAAAGGCTCAGCCCAGACCCCGCGGGCTGGCCACATCCTCTCTCTCCTCTCCCTGTCCCCCCAACCCCTTCTCTCTCCTTCACCCCGTAACTTCCCTTTTCCCCTCCCGGCTCCAAATCTCACGCACCATCTGCCGTGACTAGTGTTCTCATTCACCTTCTCCCGCTTATCTGCTCTTCAGCAGGAAAGTGCTTCGGAGGCCGACAGCCTAATCTCTCCGCTGATCCTGTGTTTCTGAATTCATCATCCCTCCCCTCAGGCTGCTGTCCCTGCACTGCGGCCCTGGGCTGAGCAGGAGGAGGGATGATGGGGTTGCACCAGACCACAAAGGAAAGGAGAAAAGCAAAGGGAAAAGAAAAAACGGAGGAGGAGTCATCCAGGCACAGGGAATGAGGCTGCAGGTGTCCAGCAGCCCCGAGGTTCTGACAGGGGCTGAAAGACAGGTCGTCTGTCCCCCTGCTTCCGGGAGGGAAGCTCGCTCTGACTTTCTCAGATCTGCCCCTGTCTGGTCTGCACGTGGCACCTTGCACAAGTTCATCTGTAGAACGGTCTCTCTGTATTGCCATCCGGATGGTGGCTGTAAATCACTTTTCCTTTGTCTGTTATTTTTTTAAACTGACTTATTTTTTAATTGGGAGAAGATAGGGCTCATTACCTAGGGGAGAGGACAGGAAACTCACCCTTAAAATATAGACTTGTGGTTTATAGACTTGGGTGGCTCAGCCGGTTGAACCTCTGACTCTTGCTTTTGGCTCAGGTCATGCTCTCACAGTTCGTGAGTTCAAGCCCGGGGTTGGGCTCTGTGCCGACAGTGTGGAGCCTGCTTGGGATTCTCTTTCTCCCTCTCTCTCTCTCTGTCCCTCTCCTCTTCGAGTGCACTCTCTTTCTCTCAAAATAAATAAACTTAAAAAAAATATACAGACTTATGACCTATAAAGTGAGGCCATTTAAGCATATGATGCTGCTACAGATTTTCTTTAAACGTACGTTTTTTATTTCTATTCTACCTTAAAGAGTGAGCTGCTGGCCTCCCCCCCTGCCTCCTGCACCAGGGAGGACGTGGGCAGTCCTTTATACACTACCCTTCGTAACACTTCACACTGACAGGAACTTTTAACATTTCCAGATCATTTTCCTTTTATTTTCTCTTTCACGTGTATGCACACATTCTTCCCATATGCCTTCCCCCCTTTTTTTTCTCCTTTTCGTTTTTGGCTCACTTGAGGATGCTGTGGTGTGGGGGACATCCGTTTCCACCATATTGAAATGCTGAGGAGTGCACTTTGGGGAAATGAAACTCAGGTAATGTGTCCACTCTCTGGAAAGGGGGAATTATGATAAAGCGTTAGAGTTTGTCACTGTTCCTGAGCTGGCACGTCTCGGAAGGAAGGAATTGTCATTACCACAGCTGTTCTCACCCCCCTGTCTCCCACCCTGATATGGATCATCTTATAAAATCTATTTCTGGAGCAAATGGAAGAGAACTGGACATTAGGGGCGGCAAGTGGAAGCTGATCAAATAACAAAACGAGGCCCAGATCTTTTGTTATGTTTTTTAAAGATGTTTATTTATTTATTTATTTTTGAGAGAGACAGAGAGAGAGAGAGAGAGAGCAGGGGAGGAGCAGAGAGAGAAGGAGAGAGAGAGAGAGAGAGAGAGAGAGAGAGAATCCCAAGTAGGATCTGCACTGTTAGCACAGAGCCCGATGCGGGGCTTGAACTCATGAATCGTGAGATCATGACCTGAGCAGAGATCAAGAGTCCAATGCTTAACCCACTGAGCCACCCAGGTGCCCCTGTTCATCTATTTTTAAAGGTATTCTCTAGGGCAGCTACATATCACTCGTTCGATTCAATTCTTGGCCCTCCATAAGTGTAACTTCACGAAGACATTGGCCTTTGTTATGGTAAGTGGTTTTGTCCATTGACAACGTAAAGGACCATTTTAGAACACTGAGGTTTTAGGAGTTTTCATGGTTCCTTCTTGTGACCACATAAATTTCACTCATGCATCGCAGGATACCACAGCCGGCGGGAAGGGGGTTGAAGACATTCGTGTGTGAAGGCCATGATGGGAGTGAATGGCAGTCTCAGAGCTGCAGACGGACAGATTGCAATTTCATGCCACTTCGTTGCTGGGAGAAAGCAGTAGCGAAGCAATCTTCAGCCGGAGGAATACTTGTCGAGTCCATAGAATCAGTCAAAAGGCAGCAGCAAGAAGTTTAGCAGTTTCTTATCAAGTTAAACCTACACTTACTCTATGGCTCACCAAACCCACTCCAAAGTATCTACTCAAGAGAAACCAAAACTTATGCCCGCGAAAACCCTTTTACAAGAAGACCCTTAGTAGCTTTATTCACAATAACCCAAGACTGGAAACGTCCAAATGTCCATCAATGGGAAAATGGGTAAACAGATTACAGTATCTTTGTAAAATGAATTACTACTCAACAAGAAAAGGGAGTACACCATAGATATATTAAATAACATGAGTGACTCTTACAAGACATCACATTGTGTGAAAGAAACCAAACCCAGAATAGTGTATATTGTGTGCTTTCCCGTATGCGAAATTCTAAAACAGGAAAAGCCAATCATAGGTGATAAAAATCAGAAGACAGGTGGACTCTGGGGACCAGAGAGAAGAGGTCGACTGAGAAGCAGCATCAGGAACTTTCTTAGGTGAGGGAGCTGTCTCCTAGCTTGATGGGGGGCGGGTAACATGGGATTTATATTTGCCAAAACTCAGTGAAATTGAAACTTCACTGTGCATCTCATAGAATATAAACTTTAGCTCAAAATTAACACAAAACTATATGCAAATATTTTAAAAAACACTGTAGCCAGTATGGGTGTACTGTCTCACAACTGGGAGCTCTTCTATAAACATTCTCAAACCTGGCTGCACCTTAGCTATTTATCGGGGTTAGCTCATATTCTGCCAGCTCCTGGGGCTGAGTTACCTCCAGAACTTCTGACTCTGGGGGCCTGGTCTTGGAAGCTACATTTCAGAATGAATTCTAGGGCCTCTTATGGCATATGTGAGGGGTTAGATCTCAGTCAACATTTTTAGGAGGCTGCTACAATATTTGGGTCCAGCCACTTCTGCCATTTTTTGGGCTGTGACATCAGTGAATTAAAAAGGTAAGTGTGTTTGTTCAAACCCATGTATATTTTTATAAAAGAAGTAGGTGTGAAGTGGAAGACAGAGGAAAGGAACTAACATACGCTGAGAGCCCAAGATGTGCCAAGGAGGGTATTGGGCATTTGACGTAGATAATGTCATTTAAACTCTCTAAGAGGCACATTTATCATTTATTATCTGTCTTCCACTGCAATCACCATAGTCCAGGCCCTCGACTATTAACAGTCTTTTCTTTTAAGCTCCAGAAAAACCAACTTTCTTGCAAATCTCCTAATAGGCTAAGCTATTTCAGGGCCCTGGGCCTTTACGATGCTGGGGATGTATTTTCCCTTCGTCTCCAGATGTATTTCTACTCATCCTTAGGACCCCGCTAAAGTACCCCACATTATATGTAGTCCTTCCTGCTCCTTCCCTTACTCCGTTGGTAGAATTTTATTCTTCTTCAGGTAAATGTTGTATCTGCTATCCTAGGATTTGTAACAAAGTGTGTTTTGGAATTCTCTTACGTGAATCAGAGACAGTCATTGGTAACTGATGTAATGCTAAATGCACTCAAATGCAGAAAACCCTACAAATAAATCTTTGGCAGTCAAATGTAGGCTTGCACTTGACTTATTTCTACTTCTACTGTTTGTCGAATGGGATTATAATTTTTAATGTACATTTCTCATCCGCTAGACAAACATCTCCTCCAAGACAGAACCGTGTCTTACGTGTCTTTGAAATCCCACGACCTTGCACAAAACCTGGCCTGTATTTAGTGCCCAGGAAATCACTCTTGAAAAAATGAGTGAATGAGTAAACGAGTGAATGAGATCACCTTGCTTCTCCTTAAATCTAGCCTGTACCCCAATAAATAGTGTATTTTCAGTAACTACCTATGGACCTCAAGATAAATGTAAACCCTCAAAATGGATTCCAAGAGTTCCCCTAATCATCATGTGCCCTACTTCAGTTCTGTCTCTAATCTTACGGGCTAACAATTTTACCAACTTAAATCTCCTGACCAGTATATATCGACCCATTTCTTGAATATCATACACTCATTTTTCTCTCCGTGGCCTTGGTTAAATTGCTTTCCACTCCATGGCTTAATGGGAAGAGCACAGAGTGTCCAAAGAGCTGACTATGAGCCTCATACTCACATCTGCTGTGTGACTTTGGTCAAATGACCTAACATCTCTGAGTCTTGTTTTTCTCATGTATGAAATGGGATACCAACTGAGATAACATATACAGATTGCCCGGGAAGTGGTGCAAAGTTTATTTTTCTTCTTCTTACATTATTATCTTAGCTGCACACAGAACTGAACCGATGTTACAATCCTGCATACCCTTCTGTATGAAGCTTTAAGGCGTCAATTCTCTTTGAACTTGGGAGAGCCAACATTTTTTTTTTTTTTTTTTTTTTTTTCCTGAACTGTCTGAACCACTGTGGAGCTTCATCACATACTACCTCAATTGTTATTTAACTGTTTCACGTGTGCATGGTCTTTCTCCCAGATTGGCAACCTCTCAAGGGCAAGAGTAGGGAACGCGTTATTACTCTTCTTTTTACGCCCCTGATCATTTAGGAGATTGTAACATATTAAATGGACTAATATTAAATTGTCTTGAATAAGGAGAATGGAAAATATATTTAGAATGAGAATTTAGAGTAATAAGTTCTTAAGCATCAGTGAATACAACCTTCTCTTTCTATGGAAACTATAACTTATGTATGTTACCTGCCTTTCTTGTGTCACAGCTAATAATTGAATGGTTGAAGCTAGCGATTCTTGAGAACATCCGAGAACCATGCCAAGTAATCTAAATGAATGATATAATTCAATGACGTTGGAGTTATTATTATCCCCATTTTACAGATGGAAACACTGATGCTGAGAAGCTAGGATTCAACTCCAGGCATCATTCTCTGGAGCTCCTATCCTTGAACCTGCCTTTGGCATTGATGTTCTCGGTTCTCACGCCAGCACCCTTCCTGCTCCAGGGTAACCACTGTTCTCTCCATGGAAGTGGTTCTTTGCACGTGGCCCTAGAGGAGCGGTTGCAGCATCACCTGGGAACTTGTTAGAAATGCAAATTCTTGGGTCCCACCCAGCCCTGCTGAATCGGCAGCTTGGGGGTGGGGAGAAGTGGGGAGTCCAAAAATCTGAGCCTTGACAAGTCCCCCAGGTTGTCCTGATTGTCCTGATGCACCTCTTATTTGGGAATCACAGCTTGAGGGTAAATGTCCTTGTCTTTTTGCTTCTTACATTGCCCGTCCTGTGGCTGACTAGATGTTTATACAACGAGGTGTTTTTACAACAAGGGTGATGGAGTCTACACTCTCCATCAATGATCGATGATTTCCGTGTTCTGTATAGGAAATGCCACTTGAAAGCAAACAGAACTAGCCTGAAGTCTGCTGGGACGCATCTCATAGTTTTAAGAGAGACTTAATTGGTTTTGTTATTTTACTTGTTTTGATGTATATTTTTATAGTTTTACTTAACACGATTATAAGAAACAATTTGAATTTTCCCCGCACAGTGACTGCAAGTTTTAACCCAAACTGTATCTTCCCATGGTCCTTCCAGAAATTCTGTATTCTGGTTGGAATCCCTACCAGGGCGTTAGAACATTTAAAGACAGAACAAAAATGTCTCTTCATTAAAATTTGGGCCAGATTTCATCATGAATACGATACATGCAATATGTAATAATTAGGGAAGAAACCGAAGCTTCATTTTTTGTATAACGTTCACATATAGACTGGTAAGAAGAACAAATTACCTTAGCCAAGATCCATCGGCTTAGTTTACGTGAAAATAATGAGAGCAAAGGTTAAATAAAATATGTGATTTCTTCAGTCTTTTAAAGTTCTTGCAGTGATTTTTCTAGAATGTAGTGATGGGCAAATCTCTACTCACGACTGTCATGAGACTTGTATGTGGTGATTGTCATTCAAGCATTTTTAATATTAAAGCAATTACCATTTATTTACTGAAAATGTGTAGCTAACTTGGGGAAAAATCCATTCTATTAAAAAACCTTATTTTTATTTTTATTTATGTATTTATTATCATTTTTTATTTATTTTTAAGAGAGAAACAGGACATGAGTGGGTGGAGGGGGCAGAGAGAGAGGGAGACACAGAACCCAAAGCAGGCTCCAGGCTCCGAGCTGTCAGTGCAGAGCCTCACGCGGGGCTTGAACCCACAAACTGTGAGATCATGACCTGAGCTGAAGTCGGACACTCAACCGACTGAGCCACCCGGCCCTCCCTGCCCCATGAGTTTTGATGAATGCATACAGTTAGGCAACGAGTGTCACAATCCAGATATGGAACAGCTCTGTCACCCCTTTGTAGCCAACCCCACCCTTTATCTGCAGGCCCTGGCAACCATGAATCCATTGTCTGCTTCTATGGCTTTGCCTTTTCTTCTTTTAGGACATCTTGATTACTAAGGTTCGATATTATTTTAGTTAGGGGAGTCCCCATTAGGATGGCACAAGGTGCATGAATTTTAAAAAAGGATGGGAAAAAGAAAATAAGTGCAAGAGAATTTGAAAAGAAAAGAAAGGATCTAGAGAGAGGAAAAAGACCCAAAGTCGGGTGTGTGGTTGTGATAGAAGGTGCCTCGGATGTCACGGTCAACATCTGTTTGAAAACCTTTCCTGTCATCGTTGTGGGCTGACCCATTGTGCTGATTGGAAACTTGAGGGGACACACCACAGGCTGCATGGGAAGAGAAGCTTACCCCCAAAGCCACCGTGCTCATAATTTTGCGGTTAATGATTTGCATCCCAGATTAGTTTAGCTGTTACTTTCCTCCTGGCTTTACTACACTTTGGAAGGTGCTCATGGCTAAGTGTCTTGAGATTTGAGTTCTTTTTTTTTTTTATTTTATTTTATTTTTAATGTTTATGTATGTTTGAGAGAGAGAAAGAGAAACAGTGAGAGCAGGGGAGGGGCAGAGAGAGAAGCAGACACAGAATCCAAAGCAGGCTCCAGGCTCTGAGCTGTCAGCACAGAGCCCAATGAGGGGCTTGAACCCATGAACCGTGAGATCATGACCTGAGCCAAAGTCAGGCGCTTAACTGGCTGAGCCACCCAGGGGCCCCGAGATTTGAGTTCTAATCTCAGCTGTGCACCAACTAGCTGGCTAACTGCCCTGCCACCTCTCGGGGCTGAAGGGTAGGACTGTCAGGCTTAGCAAAGAAAAATATAGGCTGTCTGAGGTGCCTGGGTGGCTCAGTGGGTTAAGCGTCCAACTTCGGCTCAGGGCATGATCTCACCATTCATGAGTTCCAGCCTCAGGTCAGGCTCTGTGCTGACAACTCAGAGCCTGGAGCCTGCTTCGGATTCTGTGTCTCCCTCTCTCACTGCTCCTCCCTGCTTCCATTCTGTCTCTCTCTCAAAAGTAAACAAACATCTAAAAAAAAAAACTTAAAAAATATAGGCTTTTCAGTTAAATTTGAATTTCCAACAAACAACAAAGACTTTTTTAGTTATAAGTGTGTCTCATGCTGAGATAGGCTGTTAAAATATCCTGAAATATGCAAATGCCACGAAATGTCAAGTGGTCGCATTGTTTCAAAAGATATTCTTGACTGTGGGTGACCCCTAGTGATTTAGGAGAACAAATAGTATATAATCCTTGTCAGGGAAGGTCCTTTTGGATTCTAAGTACTGAAGGTAGCTTCAGTCTGTGAAACCATCCCGTTGTAATAGTCCTTGTAGTTCAAGGGTGGGAGGAGGGAAGGTGTGCCCAAAAGACGGTGTCCACTTGGGTAAATGGCGAGGACACCTCTAAGGCTATTAATATTTAAGGTAATAACACTGTTCCTAGTTCAGGTGAATTACATGTCCTGTGATTTTTAAAAATGTCTTCTGCGTCTCTTTTTCTGTTTGCTCATCAGTTCTTTTCGGTCGCCCGTTTGTGCTTTAAATCTTTGCCGTTTATTTTAATTTAGGATGTCATCCCCTGAAAAATAGATTTTTTTTTTATTCTGTGCCTCGGACACAGCATTGCTGATTTTTATTTATCTATCCATCTTTATCCTGCCTGAGGGAAAACAAGTATTTCAAATGTATTGTTCTCTTCATCTGTGAGTAGATAAATTTAGTACATATTTGCGACCGTGCCGTGGTCTACTTTCTTACTCGGAATTTGCTGTCGGCAATAACTTGGCCACAATCTTGACAGAATGTCTCTCCTCTGGGTATCTCTGTAGGGTGTCCATAGGCATTTAATCATGATAAGATGGGTAAGACTCTACTGAATAATGGGAGTGGACATTAGATTGTGACGGTTGGTTCTCACCAAAAAGTCAATTTAGCTCCAAGTTTTAGCTTTTTAGAAAATGTATTAAAAATTTCATAAGTTCATCTGTCCATCAAAAATCTAGTGAGTGCAGATCAGAATAACAGATTAATGTTAAACATGATTTCTGAGTGGCAGGAAATTTTGTTCTAGATGGAGCTGATGTCTCATACGTACGTGACTGACAGGTTCATAATGGCACACTACATTTACTCTATTCCTCTCGTGTGTAGATAAAAAAAAAAATCACTTACAATAAAGGTAGTCACATTTCTGATAACTTACTGTTAACTCATCATATAATGGTAAGTTCTTTCAGTTAGTACTCAAGAATATATTTTACATTGATTTTCTCTCGGTGATGCCTCTGGCTCCCCGGACCATTAGGTGCTAACTAAAAGAGGTAAGTTACAAAAATGAGATTATGCTTTTCTAAGCACGGGTCACTCAGTACTTTAGAGAATAGAACCCGCTAATAAAAACTGGCCTCCTAAATGTCACCTGGCACTTACACCCCACAGAGCTGGGCAGCGCTGGATCTGGGAAGGTCACTGCAGAGGACTATTCCTCCAGAGAAAGCTCACTGTCAGGATAATGGAGATCCACACCCCTCTGCAGTGGGCAGTGACAGAAACAAGGACAACACATTGGCATGAGCACGGGAATACCCGACAGAGTCTGGAGCTGAGGCATAGTTTTTCTTTCTTCTTCTTCTTTGTTTTTTTTTTTTTATTATAACCCCCAGCCATCAAAAGAACTTCAGTTACTTACTTTTGTTTTCCTTGTATAGAATGGAGAAATTTTGAGCTCAGAGGGATTTTAGAGACTCCCACCTCAATCATCTCATCATACCCATGAAGGGTCTAGAATTCGGATGGGGTAATTGAGCAACCCAGTGGCACGGATAATACTGGTAGAGTTAGGGGCAGGACTCGTTTCTCAGATTTTTAATGCTCTTGCAAATGTGGTCAAAGGGCATGAGCTTGGTAGAATCATATCTGAGCTAAATGACCTCAAGTAACAAGGTCCTGAACTCAGCTTCCTCCTCAGTAAAGTGGGGGTAATAACAAGACTTTTTTTTATGGGTATCTCATGAGATAATAAAGTTCCCTCCCCCAAAAAGAGTACCGTATTATTTTTTTTATTGCCACGCTAACAAATTACCCCAATCTCGACAGCTTAAAGAACCAACATTTATTATTTCACAGATTCTGTGGATCAGGAATCCGAGCCCAACTTAACTGGGTGCCTCTGGCTCAAGGTCTTTAATAAGGTTGTGGTCAACCTGTCAAGCAGACCCTTGGTCTCATCTGAAGGCTTGACTTGGGGGAGTGCCAAAGGAGCCTTTTTCTAAGGTCAGTTATGTGATGATTAGCAGGATTCCGTTCCTTGCGTGTGGACCGCTCTCTATAAGACCGCTCACAGCATGGCGGGTGGCTTCCTCAGACCATGTCAGCAACAAAGTGAAAAGATATGAGCAAGATGGAATCAAGTCTTCTTGTAACCTGCTCTTGGAAGTAATACCCTATCACCTTCTATTCATTAGCAGCAGACTACTGGGTCCCCACACTCAAAGAGCACGGATGATACAGGGCACCAATACCAGGAGATGAGGGTGATTGGGTCCACCTCGGAGGCTCCTACCGAGAGTATTATTCTCAATTCTGTGGTAATTACAAGAAACCATTAGATATTAGGTGTATGCCTGCTTTAATAAACGAAAGGTGGCATTAATACCTTCAAAAGCAGAGGGATTAATATCTTCATTTATTACTATTGATTGATTCTCTGGTCCTGAAAGAGATTTGAGGTGGCATCCCCGTCTGTCTACTTAGTATACGCTCTGTTCCCCCTGCTTAGAATGCCTTCCTTCTCAGCCCTTGTGCCCCTGAGAATTGCTGAGTCATCTTCTGCAAATCCACCCAAATGTTGGCTCCTGGGTATGTTACCGTGGTTCAGTTATTATGCTTTCTAATGTGAACTCGACCACAGGACACTGTACAACCTGGAACACAGTTGCAATTTTTAGCTGTATCACATGCCATTGATTTGTCTTCCCGGAGGAACAGTAATAAATGACCACAGGCAGGAGACCTATGTCTCACCGGTTAGTTCCGTTTTGAAGCCTAGACCTTGGATTATTTGTAAAGAATGCTCGAAATCTTTACAGGTACCTTGCTAGGGCTGGAGAAACCTAACGAAAACCGTTTGTCAAAGTGGGAGGAGGGGATCACCTGCAGCCCAAGGATTGGAAGGTGTTAAAAGTTCAGATTCCCGGGCGTTGCTCCAGGCTTACCAAGTAAGAATCTCGAGGGTTGATCCCAGAAATTTGTGTTTTGATTCTGATGTAACGTTTGATGAGCCTCGTTCGGAAGGAAACTTCTGAAGCTTATGAGAGACAGCATCCACACAGGTATTCTTATTTGCCTATATATTGGCTATAATTTGTGATGAGAGTTCTTCTAAACACCACTGATTGGACGACGCACCGTTATATTATGCAGTATTAAGAAAGAAAAAAGAAACCAACTCTGTTGATTATAATCTTAAGGGTCCGTAAAACCCATTCAGCTGGAGAGATGGTTAAAACATGAGAAAATTTCAGAATCAAAGTAATGTGACAAACTATCTTTCTTTTCTGACCTGACCAGATCTGAGATCAGCGCTCTATATTCTACTTCCTGAAACTTCTTTTTTAAATCCCTGCATTCATCCACCCAACCATTCCTTCCTTCCTTTCACGTATGTCACACAGAGTTACTGACGGCCTACTGTGCCAGGCACTGTGCTTGGCAGAGGCGATATAGTGGCGAATGAGATGTGCCTCGTGGGGCTTC
The DNA here is from genome assembly GCF_023721935.1 of Panthera uncia. Classification (NCBI taxonomy): domain Eukaryota; kingdom Metazoa; phylum Chordata; class Mammalia; order Carnivora; family Felidae; genus Panthera; species Panthera uncia. Next base: position 8,907,823 of record NW_026057581.1, read on the forward strand.
CTCTATAGTGGAAAGACAGAAACGAAATAAGTAAAGACGCAAGTCAATACATACCTGCTAATTAAGTGCAATGAAGGACCAAGAGGAATTGTCACCTAGTAGTTACCTGGTAGACAGACACCATCAAAGGAATTGGCCCAGGTCTTAGGATACACCCCTCTGTGGGGTTGATGGGAGTAAACGAACAGTTGTGTCTGAAGAAGCTGGAAGTAATGGCGGGTGGGAGGTGGTTTGCATTAGCTGGACTCACGCCAGGGACTTCTTCAGGCCCAGCACAGAGACATGACTCTCGGAGCGTCCAGTTGACTGATGTCCGGAAAGACCAGCCATCCGCAGGTCTCAGCAACTGAGCACGGAGGACACCGCAGTCAAGAAGACAAGGGGAGGGCCAGGGGGGAAGGGAAGGCTTTGACTCCTTGGCAGACACAGCCTTTCAGAACCGGCCGCGATGCTGGGTCTTGTCATCCTTTCTTCCAACATTCTCCGGGCTTGAATTCCCTTCTGGGCTCACCACTGCCATTTGCCTTCCTGCCAACTGCACTTAATACCCCGAATCATCAGTGTCAACTCTGAGATGGATTCTTTACGATCCTTAATGTGACAAACTGGATTGATCCCCCGCCCGCTACCTGCCAGCTTGCTGCAATTTCTCCTTCAATCTCTTCTTCCCCCTCGCTCTCGCTTCCTACACTGGGCGGCAAAGGAAAGGCGTTTTCCTGCAAAGGCTCCACGGTGACACTGGGCGGTGAAGCAAGACGACAGGGTTCTGAGTTCTGGAGTCCGCTCTTGCCCTCCTTTCCTCTTTGTGCCAACTGGACGTGGTAGAATTCTGCAGCCGTGGCGGCGGCCTCGACGCACTTCAGTCTTTATTTTGGGAGACTTTGGTACAAAATCGAATCAATCTGGATGCCATCCGGCAGGCTAAAACAAACGAAATGGTAAAAATGTTTATCGCTGAGCCGTGATTTGAATACCCCCCTCCCCCACGCCCGTTACAAAGAAGGGAAGCAGATCAGTTGTCTCTGGGAGATTTAAAATGAAAGGTACTTTTCATCTTAAAAACGGAACTCGGGACGTCGTTTGAGTGTTCTGTGCATTCAGTATTCACGGGGTACAACATGAAAGAAATAACACGGATTTAAAAAAAGATATTATTTTTCTGCTGCACGCTGCTTCTACCAAACCACCTGAGAGGTGATTTGAGAAGGGCATTTTAGAATAAAGACATTGTTCTGACAGCAAATACAAATGAAATAAAATTGGCCCAAGGCTTTGATGCTGGAACCCACATGGAGAGCTGAGACGTAGCAACGCGCCAGCTTAATGCACTAGAGGGATAGAACCAGCATAATCTGTAGAAGTGTGTGAAGCAAAGATGAAAGAGGAAAATATTTAAAAAAAATTTTTTTTTTAAAAACAGGCACAGAGATTACAACAGACTTTTCTGGTTGTGTTAATTCCTTTACTGCAAGAACTTACCCATAAATATAACAAGGGGACAGAGTTAAGCTATAATATTTTTGTCCCCATTGTCAAGGGAAGATATGTGAGTGGGGAGGAATAAGCTATTTTCCTCTAATTTTTCAGAAAGTGAATAGAACGGGGACGTCTGGCTGGCTCAGGTGGTGGAGCGTGTTGTGGGTTCGGGCCCCGCATTGGGTGTCAAGATTACTTAAAAATACAATCTTGGGGCACCTGGGTGGCTCAGTCCGTTGGGCGTCTGACTTCGGCTCAGGTGATGATCTCAGGGTTTGTGAGTTCGAGCCCTGCGTCGGGCTCTGTGCTGACAGCTCGGAGCCTGGAGCCTGCTTCGGATTCTGTGTCTCCCTCTCTCTGCCCCTTCCCCGCTCACGCTGTCTCTCTCTGTCTCTCAATAATACATAAACATTTTTTAAAATCTTTAAAAAAAAAAGAAAGTCAATAGAAGAGAAGAGAGGGCTTAAGTCTTTTTTGGGGTACTAATGAGATTCTGGCTTCTGGCTGCAGCATACGACATACTTTGAAACAAACCCTACACATATTCTGAGTGGCGACCCCGATTTTCCTCACCTGTGAGCTTTGCCCTAAGAATCGGGAAGTTGCTTAAAATGGTTTCCAGTCAGTTAGGCATAAAACAAGCAAGAAAGGAACCAAAACAACAAGAAAATGAGACCAAAGCCATCTCAGCCTTTCCAAGTGACTGTGAGTTGTTCCTGGTGAGCAGGTATAAGAAGTTTAAGAAATAGGAACTTTCATTGAACACAGCTCTGAAGACGGTCATTTTCCTGTCGGTTTTAGACCCGTCACCAGGTACGGTAGCAGAAGACTGAAGGCAAGATCCTGAGTGCCTTTCCGGTGTGTTGGTGAAAAGCATGCCGTGCAGTGAGAGGTGGTTTTGTCATTCGGGGCAGGCAGAAGGAGAACACGCTTGATAACTAACTGTTCCGATAGACCGCTAAGTCTTTGGTCCCCATTTGAACAGCTAAAGCAATGCTGGCTGAGTTTAGAAAAGACGCTGTTTGATGTGCTCTCCTGCTCTTCAAATGTCTAAACAAAACAAATGAAGGCAAGGCAAAAGCTCGAATTAAAATTGCATTTTTATCTCATTCCTTAAATAATTAACTTCGTAATTTTTTTCCCCTTCTTAATAGATGATTTATCCTGGAGTGGAGGTCACTTGAGGTGTGCCTGGCACCGGCCACAATGTGAAAATAACACAGCACAAGCTCTGATACTTATTAGCCGTCTGATCTGGGGCAAGATGCTTCGCTTGAAACCTTGGAGTTTTCATACATAAAAATGGGATGACTATCTGCTTTTCAGGTTGCCAGAAGGATTAAGTGAGATATGTTCAATTGCTTAGCGTAGTGCCTTACACACATGGGCCACAAATAATTTCCCTTCTAAGGATTAATATTTAGATGGTTTTATTTCTCCCAGAAGGCCTATGAGAGGAAAAGTAAAAAGTTCCAGCTTTTCAAGTTTTCCAAGCCTATATTTTTTTTCTCCAACATATACTCTTAGAAAAAATCAAAAGACAAACTTGAAAGAAAAAAAAGTTACTGTGTTTCTCCTCATCCCTGCTTTTTACTTTGTACAGTTTTAGTCACCCAAGGCCAACACTGGTCTGTAGGCAGAAGGTCCTTCTTGTGACTTATTGTGACAGGGGCAATCTCCATCACAATGCCTGCGTCACCCCCCTCACTCCCTCCCTCCGTCTCATCACCGAGGCGTTTTATCATCTCATGTCATTACAAGTAGAAGGGTGAGTACAGTAGAATAAGATATGTTGAGGGAGAGACCACATTCACATAGTTTTTTATAGGATATGGTTACAATGTTTCTGTCTTATTACTAGACATTGTGGCTAATCTCTTACTGTGTCTAATTTACGCATTAAACTTTATTATGGGTATGTATGGATAGGAAAAAACATAGCGTATATAAAGCATCGTACTATCTGTGGTTTGAGACATCCTCTGGGGGTCTCAGAACGTGTACCCCGTGGATAAGGGGGGGACTGCCGTATTACCTGTAATCCCACCACTCTTACTATGTGTAAGTTACACATTTTCTGCATTTATTATAGTCTTTTAAAGACATTTTACCATTAGATACATAGATACATACAATTACAGCAAGAGCGTATCTTTTCTAAAATCAGCCAGCTTTTCAAATTCAAATGAGAGCAAAAGCAACTACATTTAACTACATAGTAGTCAAAACTTCGGGCACACATAATTTTTATTGGTTGTATATTCCACTTATATCATAAACATGTTTTGCTCTTGAAATTGACATTCAGATAAGTATATTCATGTATTTTCAAAGATGTACTTAACTCCCAAGTGTCTTCCGTAAATACATTTCAGGGCAAATGAATACTCACATTTTTAGGACTTTGGAAAGACCTGCCAAACTGCTTTCCTATAGAATGGGGTCAATTTATATTCCACAAGCAACGTGAGAACCTCACTTTCTAGTTTCACCTCTGCCTCGTGAATATTGAGTAGCATTATTGAAAAAGTTTTGCAAAGTGAAAAATGGTATTTTTGCTGTATTAATTTGCATTTCTTTATTACTGCGTTTGAATGCTTTCCTCTTTTGTGAACTGTTTGTTCACACCCTATGCCCATTTGGCTATGGGGACCCTCGTATTTTCTCGCTCATTTAAATGTACTTTCTCTATAGAAAAGAGAAACATTTGCTCATACTTGTTGGGAATATGTTACTAGCTTATCTTTTAGGGTTTTTTTTTTTAATACATTTGCTTTAAAATTGTATAGTTGTATTTATTCTTTTCTTATGGATTTTTCTTTTCTCTTAAGTTATCCCTTAAGAGAAGTTCCTGGGATTATTAATTATTTTTCTTTTGAAAATTTTGCCACTCAAAGGGTTTCTACACTGTACCAAAAAAAAAGCCGATTATTTCCTCTGTGTGTGTGTGTGTGTGACTCCAGTTAGAAGGAAACTAGAATGGAAGAAAAGATCACAAGCACCAACCTCAAACATAATGAAAATGGTACAAAAGTTTGTGTTTTTTCTTAAAAATTCCAAATGCCCATAAAATTTCATTGTGTGGTTTCAAGGCTTGGAGAGAATTAGAGCTACTGACAATAAAACGGAATGTTAAAACCAGCAGGCTTCTTGACAGATGCGAGAAACTATGAGTTCTATGAGGAGCTATTTGAGACAACAAGGGACGGTATAGTGAGACAGAATCTACCCAGACTTAGCGGCTCTCAAACACGTTTCCTATTTGCATTTGCCTGAGCCTGCCTGTGACAGATCTAAGCGAATCTGTGAACAGCCAAAGAGACACGAACGATTTCCAAACAGAAGGAAATCTCTAAGAATGTGATTCTTCCTCAAGCTAGCGGGGAAACAGTATGAAAAGTCTTTCTCAGTGTGTGGTCCCAATTAGGCTATCTGCATACTCTTTAAAGCAAATCTGTAACCCCACCCGCACCCCCACGAACGTAGTTGGCCACATGCACAAATTTCAATAAGCAAGACATTTTTTCCATCTCAGAATGTTCTCTATTTTAAAATTTCCTTTTCGGGGAGCCCAGGTGGCTCGGTCGGTTGAGCGTCCGACTTCGGCTCAGGTCATGATCTCACGGTCCGTGAGTTCGAGCCCCGCGTCGGGCTCTGTGCTGACAGCTCAGAGCCTGGAGCCTGTTTCGGATTCTGTGTCTCCCTCTCTCTCTGCCCCTCCCCTGTTCATGGTCTGTCTCTCTCTGTCTCAAAAATAAATAAACGTTTTGAAAAAAATAAATAAATAAAATTTCCTCTTCAAACATTAATCCTAGAGAGAAAGAAATCAAACCAGAAACTCTATACTTTTCAACTCTCTATGTGTCACAAAGTAAGTCATGAAGTCATGGGTTCTGCATGTAGAGGTACTGAGCAAACCGGATTATACAGACAGCGCACCGGGCTGCAAGGAATGTACCGTGTAAGAGGGTCTGTGCTGATTGCACTGTGTAAGGGACATGGAGATAAAGTAAGATAAAGACATTAGCTCAGTATCGGAATGAACCAAGAACACCACACATGATGCATACGTCAGAAGAGATATACATTTATTCACCTAATATGTGTGAGTGTGAGTATACTACGGGTCATTTGTGATTAGCACCAGTCCTTAGGGGACTTTCTGTGGGGCACTCCTTCATGATAAAAACTCTCTCAGTAAGGTGAAATGGAAGAGAAATCCTGCAACTTGCCAACACCACACTTATGACCATGTGTGTAGGTGACTCTACACAATCACCAGCAGAGGTGCTGGAACTGATGATCCTGGGGACGGCAGGAGAAGGTCCATTTGGTCATCGACACCACGCTAAAGACTTTGGGGTTAATTTCTAAGTGACAGGAGCCACGGAATACTTTTGGACCGAGGAGGAATTGGTCTGATTCTCGTCTGAGAAAACCCCTTGGGTCGGGTGCATGAAGACTGGCTTCACGGGTTTAATCCAGAAAGCAAAGAGAGCAACCGAGAGGACTTTGCAGTGGTCCCAGTGAGAAATGACATGGGACTGGACGAGGAGGGGGTGGATGGACAGCAGGGTGTACCTCCTGTACAAGGCAAGGGTATCAGAATGCGGCGCATACGGGAGCAAGGGAGAATGAGGAGTCAGGAGTAACGTTCAAGGCGTCCGGCATTGTTTGGGACCAAATGTGCATCAGTGCTTCTGAGCTGTTTAAAGCACTAAGAGAGGAAAACGGCACTTGGCGCAGAGGTGAGAAAGGAAAAACAATAAAAGTCCAAAGTGCATCTTTCTAAATGAGCTGAAATACACCGCGTCTTGTGATCTGAACACGCAGGCTGGGATTGCAATTCGTTAGTTTGTACCAAGTGATTTTTGTGTGTGTGATTTTGAGCTTTGGCCTCATCTCTGGGTGGGAGTTCGGTACATCTCCCGCACCCTCACGAAAGCTGATGGGAGGTTGGAAAGATTGCGTTCTATGAAGATCTGCCCACACATGATAATGAAGTTTTCTTTCAGTAGGTCTCTGGGAAGAAACTGTAAGTTATAATGAATGGTAACTTACCAGGGGAACTGTTCCTACTTTCTGAAGATTAGCATCCGTAATGACTTAGAGTCTGAACATAATGGTATCACGTTCTGAACTTCCATCCTTCATGTTTTCAGTTCTTTGCTGTCAAATGTGAAATATTAGAAGTATAAGAAGACACTTCGGGGTGAAAAATGCCTTTGCTTCCAGGAAAGCTTGCTGTTTTTCCTTTTCATTCCTGCTCACGTGGGAGTAGATATTAGCCCTTCTTGTTCTGTGGCTATTATTTGGGGGGGGGGGGATTACAAATAGAAGCCAAGAGTGTATTTTAAAAATTGAAGAGCACCAAGACATCACAGCCCGAGTTGGCCATCAAGATTTACAATTACATTTCCATCACAAAGAGCCTGGCCCATCATATTTGGCCACGACCATTTATGTTTTGATTTCTATTTCTTTGGCGGGACAACATCCCAATTAGACAGATGATCATCCCGTTCTGATTTTGGAGCACATCCTTGCTGGCCTAGGTTACTCCAGGGCTCCCGTGGTTCTTCCCTCCACTGTTCTTGCTCTCCATGAATTCTTAGCATATAAGAAGACGACGCAGGTTAATATGCTCAAGGTCCCTTAACCTGGATTATGGCTGAATTACCTGGATGATAGGCCAGAATTTTCCCCGAAATCTCCAGATTCTTATCTTTAAGTGCTTTTCACCTGTGTCGTGTAAATTGAGTGGAGGTGATAGGCGGTGGGTCGAAGGGCAAGGGCCCAGAATTTATTTTTCTCTCCTCGTATCCAGTAACTGGGTCATAATGTCTACTTTAGCCTCCCGGTAGCAAGCAACATTCTTTAAAATACCGCACGAAAATCGTAAGTAGAGAAGCATTATTATAAAGGGGGCGTTGTTGCCACGGATTCTGACTCGAGTGGAAAAAGAACCATTTTCGTTCAGGACTCCTGTCCTGCGAACACAATAGGTAGCTCCCCCATTCACAGTTGTATATTATGTTGTGCGTGGGTTCAGTGTACATCTTCAGTGAAGGAAAACAAAAGGAGAAACCACCAGACTTGTACTCCTTGTTAAGAAATGAGCCCCACAGTCACAGGACTTCCCCAGTTCTTCAAACCATTGCAAGAAGGAAAAAAAAAAAAATTAAAAGTGATTCCACAGACAGATTTTCCTTTCTTCAGGGTAAGAGCTGCATTTCCTTACTTTAAAAATGCTCGTTCATTCAAACAACACGAAATGCTTCCTGGTCTGGATATATAAAATTATTGGATGGCCACTGCCGGCCGTTCATCTGAGACCCCGATGTGCCCCACTCGATTTTTGAGAACCGCTCTGCCACTTAATGTGACAAACACCCAGCCTTGCAGTTTAAGAGATCTTTGAGAAAGGCCATCCCCACATGAAATGAATTTAACAGCGGCAATTTGTCATTTTGCCCTTCCTTTGCTAGGGAAAAAAAATGCTGGTGATTTCTTTTGACTTAAACTGGGCATTCAAAAAGCTGTTTTTATTAATGAATCATATTAAGCCACTAGTGAAAGGCTCGCTGACTCTGTTTAAATAACAGGCTATGATTCCTCTCCCCTCAAGCTCCCCCCTCCCACCCCCATTTGGCTCCGCTGCTATTAATTGAGGAGTTTCTTTGTTTCTTTCCTAATGAAGCTAACAGAACACATCTGTCAGGTGCTCGTATTCTTTGCCTGTCTATAGTATGTAATAGACCAGCTGGAGGCTATAATGCTACACAATACCCCTGGCCGTTACAGCAACTATTTATTCCTGGGCTTTTCCTCCGAAAGGGATTTGAAAAAAAAAAAAAAAAAGTCTGAAATTTGGGCCTAATTGCTATTTACCCAGCGATAGACACCTGTTCTAGCTGAGACATTGGCTCATGAATCCTACACCTGAGACCTTAGGGAGAGTCGAGGGGAAATTTCAAGCAGCTGGCAGTCCATTTAGATATAGACAGCTTTAGCTTGCGGGGTTTGTGTGTTTCTACGTATAGGCATATATTTTTAAATACTGTATGCTTAGTATGCACACCCATAACCAGAGGGTATATATTAAAAGCCATGTACTATTATTTCACGGTCAATTGCTTATCTGACGGCTGTACGCATCCCGGCGAACAGCTACAACCGTGACCGCTTTCAAAATAGTGCACTGGGGCTGAATTCAGTACCAAGAGCTGTCACATGTCCTTCAAAAAGTCCATTGCAGGCCTCCGGGGAAAAATGTCTTAGGATGAGTCTGGAGAGAAATCGAATTCAACGTAACTTTTCTCGGAGAGAGTCAACTTTGTTTTTTGCCATTCCCCTTGTCAAATAGCTCCCACTTCTCCCCTGAAAGCCCTCTGAACTTGTTTGTCTCTTCCTGTCTTGATCAGAGTGGCCCAATCTTCTGTGTGTGTGTGTTTACTTCTTGAAATCAGAAACACTATTTGTCCTTCCCGCCTTGGTTTGCCTTCGTAACACCTCTTTCGCCCACTAGCGTGAAAGAGAGAGAGTTCATGGTCATAGCGATGACAATTTACCTCTTGGGAAAACCACGAAAGCAGAAAGCAATTTTTAATGGAGGCTCTATGTCACTTAAGTTAGAATCCTGCCTCATGTGAAGTGTAGTAGTTGGAAACTGAAGTGTATTAAAATGCGATTCGCTCACCAAAGAGTACTGCCTTGCATTTGTAAGAGAACGGGAATTCCAGTAATAGCGTGGCCATACGTGCATATGTGAAATATCTCCTGACATCACACACTCCAATCTCACCGCCCTCTTTCTGTTTGAGATGCGTTTATGGGAAGAGAAGACTGGGGATACAAAGGTTTAGCTCAGGCTCATTGACAACAGAACAGAAATAAAACGTTATTGCCCTATTTTATCCGGCCTCTCTAACCAGAGAACATCCCTGATGCTGAGGGTTGGCAAGGGGAAGGCGGGGTTAGGTAGGAGGAAGGGAAAAGGAGGGGAGGTGGGTTTTTTTCCTCCCTTGTCTGGCCTTTTGTGTCTTTTTCCCATTCGGTCTGACTTCCGAGCTTTCTGAGGCACACTCCGTTGATACTGACGGAATGGCCTCCCATTTAGGTACCGTTGTGAGAAATTTGGCCTTGCCGAGCTAATCAAATAATTGCTGCCAAACACCATCTAATTTGTTACCAGACGAGAAAATTATTTATTATTTCTCCCAGAGGATACGGGAGCTGTATTAGATCCTGGGGTGAATTCGTGAGAATCCGTGAAGTGAAATTAAGAGGGTGTAAGGAGATTTAGAGGCGAGGCAGAAATACGAGTCGTAAAGGCAATAAAAATCAGCTGAGTGATGTCACGTGCACGCGCGCGCGCGCGCACACGCACGCACACGCGTGCACACCCGTGCTTGTTAAGAAATTCCCCTCGGTCTCATCCGCAGCCAGAGATGACCGAAGAGTCAGAGCCTTAGGAGGTGGCTGGCGACGACAGGAGAGATGGACAGTCCTCACATACAAATGAGCGCTTTGCCTCCGGGCTCACACGGTTGGATGGAGAGCTGATGCAGAGACGGAAATTCATTTCCCGGGGGGAAGGGGAGAAGTGCGCGGGGAACTCGGGGTCACACCAGAACAGGTGATAATGAAATTAGACTTAATGAAGGCTGGAAGAAGCCAAGGCCAGATGGGTTGGAGAAACTGCCATCCGAGATGCACGCTGAAACCAGACGCGGTGTCTCCGTGCGGGGAAAATCAATTTTGGGGGGCGCACAGTCCGGCAGTTTGGGGCGAGAGAAGAACCCCACCCTGTCTCGGAGGCGGGTCGTCTCTACTTCCAAGTGACAAGATTTTGAGTGTGGACGATTCCAGGAGGCAGGTTAGGCGACTGAGGGCGAGATGGGTAAGGTGTCTGAGCCTCAGTTTCCTTTCTGGTAAAATGGGGATAATGATACCGACCTTCCTCTTCTTGGGAAGATTAAATGAGATCGTCTTTGCAGAAAACACGGGTACACGGAGTTGGTATCCAATATATAACGTTTTCGTATTTCTTTACAAGTGGTGTCTATTCTTATAAAATTTCCAGTAAGGGCGATGTCAGTTAGCCTACCTGCGTAGTTGTGCACTTTCTAGAAGCCTAATAGTCAACATGCCACATCAGAAAAGATAAACGAACCCTAAATACTTCTTGCTGCTCTTAGTAGGTTTTAATATCTGTGGTGTATTATGAAAGATAAGGATTTTGTCAGGAGGAGACCAGAAACTAAGTGTTAGAGAGGTAATACACAGGACAGTTATTTAAATAAGGAGTTAGAGTCATTGCAGGGATCGCCGCCGGTTCTATGATAAAATGGATTTGGCGCTTCGTAGAGGTAATGATCGAGATAGATGAGCAGGCTTTTCCTCCCACCGTTCATAACACCACTCGATTAACTGTCGGGCGAGGCCTTTTGTGGGTCATCGGAGGCACAAACTCTCGTGTCTCTGGGCCGTGTTTCATTCGCCTTCGAGTACCTTTTCCTGGACCTCCGAGAACAAGGAATAGTGTCCCACGCGATAATATGCAACACAGTATCTGTGGCTGTTCAAAATCTTCTGGATCCTCTCTTACCCTCAACGCTTCCCACACCGCATCCCTGACATCTACTCGGGACCAGGCTACCTGGGAGCTAGGGTTCAGGCGCCTGGCCAGGGCTCTGCCAGTCAGACGTGTCCACATGAGACTTGGATGCCGGTGAAGCGTCCTCGGAGACCAGTCTCGGGGCGAGCCTGGTGGCAGACACGTACTGTTTTTCGGCACTGGTGCTGGCAATTTCTAACACCCAGTTCTGAATGTTGCGTTATCAAATGGCATTTAGAGTGTGTTTCGATGGCGAAAAGTTGGTGTGGTTGCATCGCTCTCTGGTCCAGATGCCCGGCCCTTCTGAAGATTCTGGGAGCCACACAAAACTTAACAAAATGCTTTTCTTTTGCCATCGGCCAGAGTGATTCCATCGTTTGCTATTAAGACTCTTGACCACTGCTTAGCTGTGACATATTTTTCTTTAATTTTTTTAAATGTTTATTTATTTTTGAGAGAGAAAGAGAGAGAGAGAGAGCACATGAGTGGAGGAGGGGAAGAGAGAGAGAGAGAGACAGGGAGAATCTGAAGCAGGCTCCAGGCTCTGAGCTGTCAGCACGGAGACCGATTTGGGGCTCGATCTCATGAACCATGAGATCTCGATAGGAGCCAAAGTTGGACGCTTAACTGACTGAGCCACCCAGGCGTCCCAATGTGTGATATATTTTTCTAAAGCTATTAAGCGTAATGCAAATTTTGCAGTTTAGTAGTGTTGTGGATGTAGGAACTCCCTCCCAAGCATCTATTTGCCCTTCTCTTGGTAATTACCCTGATGTTTTGGGGGGAGGATGTTGTGATCTATGATTCTGTAGCATAGTCATCTGGCTGGGGACATTAACTCTACCCTGACTCTAGGGACAGGTCATGTGGCTTAAGGCTATGCCAGTTGATATAATTCTACTGTTGGCCGTAGTTATGGAGCAGATATTTGGAGATATACGAGGAAGTGTTCCAGATGTTTCTAGGAAAGATCTCCTCAGAGAATTTCCAGAAACAACTCTTTCTCTCTCCATGCCTATCAGGAAAGATGTAAGTCATGGAGTTATTTGCTGCCTTATTTCATCCACAAGAAAGGAGCCATCTCTAGGATAATATAATAGAATGGAAGACAGAGTGGAAAGCCACAAAGAAGCCATGTACTGGTGACATTATTGGGCCACCAAATCTACCCAGTCCAATAGTCCAGCCTAGATATGGACTTTCTAGTTACAGGAAGCAGTTACTGTTAGTTCTGTCTACCGCTTTGCATGGAGTTTTCTGTTACTTGCAATGGAACGCACCCTAACTTACCCAATACTTTTTTTTTTAATGTTTATTTATTTTTGAGAGAGAGAGAGAGGGGGAGAGAGAGAGAGGGAATGAGCAGGGGAGAGGCAGAGAGAGAAGGAGACACAGAATCTGAAGCAGGCTCCAGCTCCGAGTTGTCAGCACAGAGCCCGACACGGGGCTTGAACTCACCAACCGTGAGATTATGACCTGAGTCGAAGTCAAATACTTAACCGACTGAGCCACCCAGGTGCCCCACCAAATACTTTTTTTAAAAAAACCCAGCAGGATGCTACTGATTATATGACTCACCAGTATTTTATAAACTATTAGGGAAACAAAATCTTGCAGTTAAACTGACACAATGTTTCTGTTCCTTAGAATTTTTGTTTTGTACTCACTGCAACAGCTCTTCTATACGTATTTAGACTTTTGTGTTTGTCATTTATTACTTTTGCATATATATTCTTCAACAGGAAAATATCAGTGAGACAAATTTGTCAAATATTCCAAACTTCTTCACGTTCTCTCTTTGTGTCTCCAGATCTGTTTGTCTGCCTTTCTCTGGCCCCGTGCCCTGTGGGGCTGACGCTATGGGCTGGATCTCCTGGGCTTCGTATCAACTGGGTGCTGGTTGGTTGAGCCAGTGAAGGCGCCATTGTGAAATGGAAGTTGGGTATGCCTTCTGGCTGTGCCTTAGTGGCTCTGGGAGTAGGTGTTCCCTCTCGGGCTACTTCCTCTCCTGTTCTTACCAAGCTCTTATCAAGATTTCCTCCCCCTATTTCTTCAATCTGAGAGGTAATAATGGCTTCTTGGTGGGACCACACTTTTGTAAGAAGTCCTTCCCGGGGGCACCTGACTGGCTCAGTTGGTGGAGCATGCAACTCTTGGTCTTGGGGTTGTGAGTTCGAGCCCCAGGATGGGTGGAGAGATTACTTAAAAAAAATAAAATCTTTGTTCTAAAAATTGTTTTGAGTTTATTTATTTTGAGAGAGAGAGAGAGTGAGTGGGGGGGGGGGCGGAGAGAAGGAGAGAGAGAATCCCAAACAGGTTCCACACTGTCGGCACAGAGCCCAACACGGAGATCGAACTCACGAACCGTGAGCATGACCTGACCTGAGCCGGCTACTTCTTTTTTGTTTTTTAATTTTTTTTGATGTTTATTTTTGAGAGAGAGAGAGAGAGAGAGAGAGAGACAGAGTGTGAGTGGGGGAGGGGCAGAGAGAGAGGGAGGCACAGAGTCTGAAGCAGTGAGCCGGCTGCTTCTTAAAAGAGTGGTCACTCCCTACTCCAGTGATACTTTCAAGAAGCGACTTTGAGAGGCAGCCCCATTCCTCGTAGTGACCTGATGTGCTCTCCTATGTGAAAATAAGTCTCTTACGCTCCTGTGCACACGTGTGCCTCCTATTTCGACACCTCTCCTCTCTTCCAATTAGGCCTGGCAAATACTGTCTTCCGAATAGCTCTGCCCCAGCTTTTCCATTTTTCTGCTTTTCCATTTTACACACCGCCGTCACACTCGTGCCCCCAAACTACCCAGTGCACCCCACCGTCTGCAAGATCAAACCCAACTCTTTGCCTGACGTTGAAGACCTTGTATTATCTCGCCTCCTCCAGATCTATTTTTTTTTTTCTTTCTTTGAAAAGCACACAATTTTCTTCTTTTTCAGTTGAGCTCCTGGCACGGACCAGCCACTATTCTAGGAACTATGGAGGCAAACATAAGACAGATATTCTCCACGTTTAGAAGACAGACAGGTAAGCCAATTATTATACCACAGTACAAATGCCACATATACAACCTGTTAGAGCACCCCAGTTTAGGGGCAAAAATTGGGTCGCGTGGACAGTTACAGGTATCATTATTATCTTTTACCGTCGTTGAGAAGGGTGACAAGGACCCCGAGCTATCCTACCTGGCGTTAAACCCCTGTTTCCTCACATGACCTCAGCCGTGCGGTCTGAACTCTCTGTGCCTCAGTTTCTTCATTTATAAAATGAGGGTAAGAGCCCGGACCATCTCATAGTGTTGTGAGCATTAAATAAATTTTAAAATAGTTGTAGAGTACTTAGAGCCGTGCCTGGAATGCAGTGATGGCTCAGTTAAAGTTAGCTGTTTCAGAGGGGGCAGTGTTTTTTCGATTCTTCCCCACAGCAAGACCTTCTCTTCAAAGCCCTTCCTGCCACCATCCTGCACACACCTACATCTTGTACTTTTGCTGTTCTTGGGCTCCAGCTTTCCTCGGCCACCTGAGGAGAAGGGAGCTTATTATAAAAATGCATGAAGTCTGGTACTGGTCCTCGGAAGCTATCTGATGACCTCAGGGAGGGTGGGGCAGCCGCTTCCCCTTTCACTCTCTTGTGGGCCCCAGGAACTCCACTCTGTGACATTTCTGCCTTTCTCTGCATGCCTCTGTATTTCTCTTATTCACTGGCTACTCTACCCTTTATCTTCTGGAGAGAACCCAACCGACTGGCTCAGAGGTTAGCCTTGCCCAACCAGACAGACTTTAGATGTTATATAGATCTCGTTATATAGATCAATAGCCAGCCCACGACTGGGCCCATCAGGGTGAAATGTTCAACCTGGTCCAATCAAGGGCTCCCCTTGTGCAAGGACCACTCTGCTTTGTTGGCTTGGGGAGCTTGGCTGGATGGTGGGAACTGGGATGCTATATGGGACGGCAAGAGTCACGAGACAGCATACTCTCAGTAGTGAGGCACAAGCTTTGCTCCCGGGGGACCAACATCTCACACTGTGGAGCGGAGTCCTAACCCCGGTTCTCCTGCCCTTCTACGATACCTGGAGAGGAAGGTCCTCTTTTATAACACGAGACCCCAGCTGCCCCTCCGGAGACCCTCTGTCAAGGGCCCACCCTCTACCCCCTTCCTGATGCTCCCGTTGAAACTCTTAAAGCCTGCTCACCATTCTGCCCTCACCTGATCCATGCCAGATTCAAAACTTCCAGCCATCTCCCTCTTTAACCACCAGAGACGTCCCTGCGCTTCTTACGGACTGTGCTTTTGGAGGATTTTTTCACAGCAAAGCTGTGATGCTTTTAGTACATGATTTTTCCTTTGCACTGACATTTCTTTTTTTCTTTTTTTAAGATTTTTATTTATTTTTTGAGAGAGACACAGAACACTAGCAGGGGAGGGGCAGAGAGAGGGAGACCCAGAATCTGAAGGAGGCTCCACGCTCTGAGCCATCAGCACAGAGCCCGACGCGGGGCTCGAACTCACGCACCGTGGGATCATGCCTGAGCTGAAGTCGGACGCTTAACCGACTGCGCCACCCAGGCGCCCTGTGCACTGATATTTCTCATACTTGAAAGATTTTACAGATCATTTGGGTCATCCGTGCAAAATATAGGCTCCTTCTCCCACCCGTAATTTCCAAATTGAGCTCTCCATGAAAGACACTTAGGGTCTGGACACATGGCCCCCAAATCTCATTCCATAAAATAATTTATTTCCTAATTCTCTCTTTCCATAACTCGTAGACATTGCAGGTGTGTTTGAGGTGGGAGTGGGTGAGAAGGGCTGGGTGAGGGAACAGGTTTGGGGCCACCACTGGACCACTGGCCACCCAGAGTATCATCCAGGCACCAGTTCCGCTCTGCAAAGTATCAGTAGCCTGGGTAAGAGAAGTACGGTGCTGACGTAAGGGTTTAGAACCCAAAAAAGGACGGACTGGTAGACCCCGTCCCCACTTCCAGCAACCTTGCAGTCAGTAAGTGAACATGAATTGCGATAGGGAACGAGGGAGTGTTCTGGAAGTGTGCATCGGTCGGAAGCTCGGGGAAGGCTTCCCCAGAGAGGCCACATCTGAGCCTGGGCCCGAACAATGAGCGTGTTACCAGGGCTGCGGGTGGTGGGGCGGGGTGAGCACCTCCCGGTGGAAAGCTACAGTGGGGTCCGGCCCAGAGTGTGAGGCCAGCAGGTGTAAGACAGGCGGGAAGGGCAAGAGAGTGCAGATGACTGGTTGCTGTCTGCGATGGCGACATTGTGGAGGGTTCTACAGAGGTAGCGGTGAGGGAGGACAGCTCTCTCCCAAGCCGTGCTGATCAGAATGCAGTGAACACACTTCTGGGGTGACTGGGGAATCAGGAATTAAAAAAACAACAGGACACACGCACACACACACGCACACACACACACACAGGAAACAAACCACCCCCAAACAAAACAGGTAACTCTGACAAAGTTAGGGAACTTTGTACTTTAGAAACCAATAGCAAAGAGAAATTCAAACAACGGATTCTGCTTTAGGGCTGTCTATACGTAATAGAAACCAGCGTATCGTATTATAACAACATTTATAGAGCTACTTAAAAAATAAAAAATTCAAGGCACATTTACTGAGTTTGGGAGCGACTACGTTAATTAGGTAGTCATATGGCTGGTGAACATAATGAAACATATTTTGGTTTTCTTCTTTCAACTTGCAAACACAACAAAGCAGGATTTTCAGTTTGTTTATTTGTTTATTTTTGATCAACCAAACTGTTTTTCAATGCAGTGAAAGTAGTTTCTTAGACTTGTTTGTAAATTTTTAGGTCAAACTTAATTCAGCAAACTTAATTTAAAATTATCTTCTAGTATGTGTTTCTCTTATTCTTTTTTTTAAAGTTTATTTATTTTTGAGAGAGAGACAGCATGAGTGGGGGAGGGACAGAGAGAGAAGGAGAGAGAGAGAGAATCCCAAGCAGGCTCTGCACACAGCCCGACACAGGGCTCGAACCCAAGAAACCATGCGATCATGACCTGAGCTGAAGCCAAGAGTCGCAGGCCCAACCGACTGAGCCACCCAGGCGCCCTCTTATTCTAACCATCTTTCCCGTTTTAATGGGCAAACTCAATCAGTTGGATACCTTTTTAACACAGATCCTTGCTCTATTTGTATGAGAGTCCTGGTTTTAACTTATTGACAACTGCTCTTGGACAGTGGATTTGTCTGGTAAAGTGTAGCATAAAGTGGCTCAGGTGTAAAGCGTATTGGCTTAGAGGATACGCAGCACCCCTCCCAATTGTACGAGTCCCCAAGGGTCCTCACCTCTATTCTGTGCACCCAATGGATGTGACGCTCCCGGGGAAATCTGACGTTGGCCAAAACGTCGAAGTCTCAGGTTCTTTCGGACTCAAACACTATGAATTTTCTAGATGTCACCGTTTTTTCTGACCGATCTGTGGTGTTTGTGGCCATGGTGATGAATAGCTGCTACATCATGCTAATATCATGTACATAATAATAACTTACCTAATGGAGCTTGACAGTCAGAGAGACTAAAAGGTGGGCAGGAAAGGGGAACCTAGCCCGCTGGGGGCTGTAGGGAGTTGGCACGACTGGCTTGAGGATGAGGGGACAAGGGAAACCGGCCTGGCTATGGATAGGTAGTGAGATCAGCTTGCAATGGGAGGGGTTCAGAATAGGCTTATATCATGAACTGATGGGAGGAGAAAAGGTTATGTCACTACCAATGACTCTCCTTTTAAAAGTGATTGGAGATGAAATTTTAAATTGTCATGTAAATACATTTTCAAACATGAGTGACTATGCTCTGTGTTCCTACAGTGGAAAGAATCACCTTTTAAAAATAATAGGAATGTGGCACGCCTGGGTGGCTCAGTCGGGTAAGCGTCTGACTTTAGCCCAGGTCATGATCTCACTGTTCGAGAGTCGGAGCCCCACGTCAGGCTCTGTGCTGACGGCACGGAGCCTGCTACAGATCCTCTGCCCCCTCTCTCTGCTCCTCCCCTGCTTGCATATTCTCTCTCAAAAATAAAGAACCATTAAAAAAATAACAGGAATATGTAAAGAACTGCGGAAAGACACAAAAGGGTATTGTGTTAGAATTCTCTGGACAAACTTGCGTCCCATCAGCGATTTGGACAAAATCTGCACATTCCTAAAGCAACGGAATGTAGCAATACATTAATAAGAAGGCAGGGGGCTAAGCTGTTTCATGTTATTGCAGTCTGATATTATTTACCGGAGAATATTCTTGATTAAGAAGAAAAAAACACTGAGGCTCAGGAAACATTAGAAGTCTGTAAAGGTTTTATCTTCTGTGTTTAATATTTTTCTTTTTGTTTGATTTGGTAAGGAACCCCAAGAAAGGGGTGTGATGCCTCAGTAACAAAGCAGGGTGGCTGATAGAAAAGAGTAAAAAGTCGGTTGAAAGTAATCCTGGGTCATGTCCCTTGTTTGCCAATTGGGACTTTGACTTTTTTCCTGCCTCAGTTCTCATTCAGTTTCTTCAGTTATTTCGAATGCACGCTTTTGCATTCGATTGACATTGCGAGTGTTTATTCTCCTACACTGCAATCCAACCTATATTTTCACTTGTTCTAAAAGGAAAGCGTTGGTTTTTCTAGCAGTGCCCATAGTCGATAAGCGGCTGTCGCTGTGTATCGCAGGGTAAGGAAGACATAGCCATATTCCGTGGGCAGGGGTGAGGACAGACAAACGAAGTAACTAAAGAAATCATCAACATAGCTTGGGTAGGAAAAGCCCTTATTGCTTCCAGATTACCCTAAAGCAAGAGTCTAAGAAAAGGAATGTTAGTTCTGCAGGTGGGTGGTACATTCAAGGGACCACAGTAGGCATTTTTTTTTCCATGTCTGAGAAAGCAAAGTCTAGGAAAAGCATTCAAGAGACTCCCTTGAGATGATGTTACTAGAAAATGATGTCTGAGACCTGGGGAGAATTTAAAGTAGGCTACTATGGACACCTATAGATAGCATCAAACAGCTTCCATTTGGCTGCCTAGGTGGGAAATGACGACCCCTGGATGTGATCAAAGCCCTCCCTCCCACACCCCCCCCCCCCCAGTTCTCCGGGGTTCCCCCATGAGTGGAACCATCGTAGCTCATTTAGATGCCACGCAGTATTTGGCAGGGGAAGGAGCTGCTTTCCTCCCGGTGCTTAACCTCCTTTCCCTTGGATACAAATGTCAATATTGGATTTAGTCTGGTTGAATGAATGTGTCAGAGGGGAGATTAGTGACTGGCAGTCACAAAAGGGTTTTTCAATTGGCAAAAGTAAATTTCTCACAAATGAATCAAAACAGTTTGAGGTGGAAAAGAAGCAAGGGGAAAAAAAAAGCCTTGCCAAGTTGAGTCATGATGCCTCATTTAATGGATCTGAAAACTTCAGGATGGGCAGTTTATCTGGAAGCTACTGGATTCAGCCAGCAGGAAGCGGGGGTGGAGGGGCGATGAGGGAAAGAGAGCATAGACCTTCATATCCTCAACAGAGCATTTTCTGTGCGAAGTCTCAGTATATTATCTCTTTTTATGACATAAAACCATCCATTGCCTAGCTTCGGATGATCAGAGTGCCTAGTTTATTATAACAATCCTTAGACCACTTAACGTAATAAGTTAAAATGATGGAAGTTTTTATTTTTATGGATGGTTACATTCATGCCTTTAGAAATTGGTTATGCTGTTTGCCTTGGCGTTTATTTGTTTGCTTTGAGTGCTTTTTTTAACAGTCATGCATCTCTGCTTTGGTCGAGTAAATGTAGGTGGTTCCCACTACAGAATCACCTTTTCTGTACAATTCACACTTGTGGCATAATTGCTAAGGCCATTGTGTCTGTGGTCACATTAATGCTTCCGGTCATTTTCAATATTAGGGGCATGTGGATTTCAAGGAATCTGTGTTCTAGAGTGGAAGGAAGAAGGAAAGACAACCTCTGGGGTGTAGTTATTGATTTATTAATTGAAAGCACTTCTGATTTATCCTTTTCAGGTTTAGCAAAACACATTAACAGTTATAAACTTAAAAGTTTCAAGAAGGGAATTTGAAGGTTATGGGAGAAGTGTGGGAAGTACCAAGTGTTCAACTCTGTAGATTCCTTGAGAGCTGCTGGCAGAATGTTTAGAAAAGTGGCCTCCACGTCCTCAGAAAACATCATTTTCATACACTACCCACATGTATTACATCTAAATTCAAGGCTATTGCCAAAGGACTGAAGAAAGAAATCGGTCAATTGGCTAAACCCTAGCGTTAGAGACTTGCTGCCTCCCTGAATTTTCTATATCAAAAGATAAACAACACCCGAGAAGTCTCTATGAGATTCATCAAAAAGACTTTGGAGGGTGGGGGAAGGGGCGCCTGGGTGCCTCAGTCACTTAAGCATCTGACTTTGGCTTAGGCTGCAATCTCCTGGTTCGTGGGTTCAAGCCCCACGTTGGGCTCTGTGCGGACAGCTCAGAGATGGAGCCTACTTCAGATTCTTTGTCTTCTTGGGGCACCTGAGTGTCTCAGTTGATTAAGCGTCTGACCCTTGTTTTCAGCTCAGGTCATGATCTCATGGTTTGTGAGTTTGAGCCCCACATTGGGTTCTGTGCTGGCAGCGCGGAACTTGCTTGGGATTCTCTCTCCCCCTCTCTCTCTGCTCCTCCCCAACTCGTACTCTCTTTCGCTCTCCAAAATAAGTAACATTTTTAAAAAGCCTTCTATCTTTCTTCTAGTAAAGAATAATCAAGGGGCGCCTGGGTGGCGCAGTCGGTTAAGCGTCCGACTTCAGCCAGGTCACGATCTCGCGGTCCGTGAGTTCGAGCCCCGCGTCAGGCTCTGGGCTGATGGCTCGGAGCCTGGAGCCTGTTTCCGATTCTGTGTCTCCCTCTCTCTCTGCCCCTCCCCCGTTCATGCTCTGTCTCTCTCTGTCCCAAAAATAAAAAAAAAAAAAAAAAAAAAAAAGAATAATCAAGCCATACAAGTTAGCGTTAGGTTTGGTCACGTATAACAAAACCCCACCAGCACTAATGTCTTTAACACACAAGGTTCCTTCTCGCACCTGAAATAGGTCCCGAGGTTCATGGGTGGAAGACCATTATGGAGGCTCCATGTGTAATCGGGACCCTTGATGGTTCTCTCTTAGCATCTGCCATCCTTTTCCCTGGCACCTTAACAAGGTACAGGTACTTGTAACTCTAAGTACTTTAAGAAGTTCTTTTGTAAGAGACAGGTACATAAAATGTAACTATAATGAATAAATAAAATAATAAGGGCATAGCAATAAGAAATATTTTTTCTTTCTTAAAGAATTTAGGAAGAATAATTGCCATGAAGCAGAAAAAAAATATGCGTGGGAAAAGAGTTTTGTGTATGTGTGTGTGTGTGTGTGTGTGTGTGTGTGCGTGTTGTGTTTGTTGTGGTTGTTAGCATTTCTTTATCTCCCTCTCTCTTATTTCTCACAATTAGCCAGACAATAACCCTGGCAATTCTTTCTCCAAAGTATTGTTTCAATTTTTCCTTCTTTCTTTCACATCCCCACTGATACTTCCCCTTCCCTGAAAATGTCTGAACTACTGCAGATTTTGAAAGATTTTGAAATGGTGTTTTTTTTCCATTTTTTTCTTTGATATTATTCTCATTTTGTCATTTTGCCTTAAAAAATTTAGGAGGTCTTGTCAGCTATAGGATAAATTTGGAACTCCTTAGCTTGGCATCCAAGACCCTTCACAATCTTTCCAGTGTTTTCTACAAAGATCTCCCTGTCCCCAACTAAACTATCTCCCTCATATTTCTTGAGCTCACGGATTCTGTATCTTTACACACATTCTTTCCCCTCTCTAGAATGCCTTATATATTTATGTTAAGAATCTATCCATTCCCAGGGCACCTGGGTGACTCAATCAGTTAAGAGTCCAACTCTTCATCTCAGCTCAGGTCTTGATCTTGGGGTCACGAGTTCAAGTCCCACATTGGGCTGCATGCTGGGCATGGGGCCTTCTTAAAAACAATCTATCCATTCCCTACCTCACACCCATTAGGACAGCTACTATAAAGCAAACAAACAAACAAACAAACAAACAAACAAAGAGTAGCAGGTGTTAGAGAGGAATTGGAGAAATTGGAACCCTGTGACACTGTGGGTAAGAATGTAGAATGGTGCAGCCACTATGGAAAACAGTCTGGTGAGTCCTGAAAAATTGAAAAATAAAACTACCATATGATCCAGTAATTCTACTTCTGGGTATGTATCCAAAGGAATTGAAAACAGAATCTTGAAGAGACACGTGTACACCCATATTTATAGCAGCATTATTTACAACAGCCAAAAGATAGAAACAACTCAAGTGTCCTTTGACAGAAAAATGGATACGCAAAATGTGGCATAAACACACAATGGAACATTATTCACCCTTAAAAAAGGAAGGAAATTCAGACACATGTGATCACATGAATGAACCTTGAGGACATTGTGCTAAGTGAAATAAGCGAGTCACAAAAGGACACATACTGGATCATTCCACTTATATGAGGTAACTAGAGTAGGCAACTTCACAGAGACAGAAAGTGGAATGGGGGATCCAGGGGTTGGAGGAAGGCGAGGGTGGAGACTTACTGTTTAACAGGTATGGAGTTTCAGTGTTGCAGGGTGAAAAGAGTTCCGGAGATGGGTGGTGGTGGTGGTTCACAATAATGCAACAGTACTCGATGGCACTGAACTAAAAACACTGAAAAATGGTGAAGATGGTAAATTTCATGTTATGTACATTGTAACACATTTAAGGGAAAAAAATCGCATTCCTTTAAAAGAGCTCACGTTCTACTTGTGCTTCGAAGCTTTCCCCAACCCATCCCAAGCTGAAATGCTTCTTTTCCTCTCAGATCTATGCTGGGGGGGGCATTTGACCCTGTGTAAAAATGGGAACAGATCTGGCTTTTCCCCACTCACTGAGTCATTTCACTTCTGAGCGGTGAGTTTAGGAAAAGAAACTGGGCGTGTTTAAGACACATCTGATGGCTTCTACCTTTCTCATCGACCTATTTATGGAGGCTGTTCTCTGGGGTCCTAATAGTAGCTGTCCTAATGGTATAGTAGCTGTCCTAATGGGTGTGAGGTAGGGAATGGATAGATTCTTTTTAAGAAGGCCCCATGCCCAGCATGCAGCCCAATGTGGGGCTTGAACTCATGACCCCAAAGAACAGGTACAGCTTGTTGTCCACTGGGACAGGGATTCCGAGGTAAATCAGTCTAACTCTGGGGAATACCAAAAGCATACCTAGCTACACATCTATGACCACATTGTTTATCACTTAAAAAGTTGATATTTTCATTTTTTTTCTCAGCTCCTATGTCTTATTTTTTAACTTCATCCAAACTCTATTGAAAAAGGAGTGTTTTGTACCGAGTGTCTAAAACCTTAATAATATACAGCATATATATCTATACATACATACATATATATGTGTCTGTGTATATATATATGTATCTGTGTGTGTATATATAGATAGATACATCTGCATGTATATCCATATCTAAGTTTAGATATAGATATAACTTTCCTTCAGCATATTGCTATTCTAAATTCCCACTGGTCCCAGGCACCATGACTTTGCCCAAGGCTTTGTGCCGTGATGCATTACAACAGGGTCAGAGATCCCCTTTCTAAAACACAGGTGGAAATTGGCAGCCATGAGCCAAATATGACCTGTAGTTATGAGTTTTTGATCAGCTTTTTAAAAATTAGTTACCAACATTTAAAAATTGAGAGATTTCAGAGAACAACTTGACCTCTGACTTCTCTTTAAGAATTAGATCAGCCTTGAGTCTCTGTTGGTAGAAAGCAAAATGCCTCTGAAACTGATCAGTTGCAGCCCTGAGAGACAAGGCACTCTTTCTGGTTTCCCATGGACCTACCCTCTCCTTTGCATCTTATATGACTTACTGGTCCTGCAGGCTCTTGTATTTGCAACTTTTTTTTTTTTTTTTTTGGGCAACTGCTGCTCTAAAAATTAAAAAAAAAATTATTTATTTTTGAGAGGGGGAGACAGTCTGAGCAGGAGAAGGGCAGAGAGAGAGAGAGAGGGAGACACGGAATCTGAAGCAGGCTCCAGGCTCCGAGCTGTCAGCACAAAAGCCCAGACCTGCATGGGGCTCAAACTCACGAACCTGCGAGATCATGACCTGAGACAAAGTCCCATGCTTAACCGACTGAGCCACCCAGGCGCCCCTCTGAGAAAGAATATTTGCACATATTACACTTAATTGTAATAAGACATTTCCTTCAGGTCAGGAATGATTTCTGGATGCTGATATTGGAGATCCTAGCCTGTGTAGTTAGTTAAGAAAAGGAGAAAAATTATTTAATAAAGGATAAGGAAGAAACAAAATTGACATTATTGATGAAGGGTATGATTTTCTAGGTAGAAAATCCAAGATAAAATACCAGAATCAATAAAAGAGTTCAGCAAGATTGTTATTATATAATATTCGTATTGACACAACACAAAATCAATGTGCAAGAGCAACTAACTATTAGAGGTCTAACTAGCTAGCTATCGTTCTGAATGATAAATCTAAAAAAATGCACAATAAATTTATGGAGAAATTTATAAAAATTTACAAAAGACATTTTAAAAGACCCTAATACGTTAAAAGGGACATGTGTTCATGAAAAGTTAAAATTCAATATTGTAAACTCAAAATTAATTTATGAATTCAAGGCAATGCTAATTAAAATCCTAAGAGGTTTCAGTTTTGTTTTTATGAAACTCAAAATGTACATTCTAAAATTTATATTGAAAATAAGGAGCCAGGACTAAGAAAAACAATTTTGTAAAAGAACAAGGGAGCATAAGCTTAAGAACTTGATATCAGGAGCTAGTATTAGGTTGAATCGTAAGAAATTTCTGTTTCTTTTCTAGTAATTGTAATTTGTAAGATATCGGCAATTCACCACAGAATTCAACCTGTACTAATTGAGACAGCCTAATATTGACCAAGTAATGAGTAAAAAGATCAATGGAAAAAAAATTAAAGACAAGAAGTAGACACCACATGTATATGGAAACATGACACTGAACAGGATTAATTTTCAGTGGAGAAAGGATAGATGAATAAATAAATGGTTCCGGAACAATTTGTTACCCATGCAAAATAATGAGAATCCATACTATTGTCTGTAATAAAAATGAAAGATTTTTTTCCCCAAAGTTGAAAGACACTGATATGTATGAAATACTTAAATGTGAAAGGGAAACTATACAATAATATAATTAGGAGGCAAAGTGAGAGACTATGTATGTAGTATCAAGGAAAGGGAGAATTTGTTAAACAAAACACAAGCAGGGTGAACAATAATGAAAAGGATAGATACAATTATATTGCAACGAATGCTTCCGTGCATCAAAAGACACCATAAAAAGTTGAAAATATAATAGACTTGACAGAGACTTAGGTAATATGTATAACAATCCCAGGATAAATATTAGAATATATAAAAAACGTCTAAAATCAGTAATGAAAATACAAGCAACCCGACAGAAAAAGAGGCAAACATTTCAATAGGCAGAATTGGCCAAGTTGTTCATGAAGATCTGAGAAGATAACCCAGTCTTCTCAATATTCAAGAAAACCCAGCTTAAGACTAAAGCCAAGATGACATGCATTTTACATCTATCAGAATGAAAAAAGTTTCAAGCACTGTAGTGCCCTGAGAGGATGTGGATCATTGGTAACTTGCATTCTCTGAGGTTCCTCTGAGGAACCTAGCACCACTTGGTAAAACGTAAGATGCACACACCCAGCAGTTTTGCTTCTATGTAGCTATCTCCCAAACGTATAAATGTTCTCATGGAGTCGCTCACAAGAATGTTCATACGACATTGCTTGTGGCAGCGAATG
Source organism: Panthera uncia (assembly GCF_023721935.1). NCBI lineage: Eukaryota > Metazoa > Chordata > Mammalia > Carnivora > Felidae > Panthera > Panthera uncia. The sequence goes on from NW_026057581.1 coordinate 8,933,833, forward strand.
ATTACCGATGTCTACCGTTAGGAAAATGGATAAGTATCCAAGAGTCAAAATGAATAAACTAGTCCATTCTTAAAGACTTAGGTGAATTTTACAAACACCGTATTGAGTCAAAAAGACAAAACAAAGACTACATCCAGTATAACACCATTTAAATAAAGTCTGGGTACATTTCAACAACACCACACATGGATAAAATAATAAAGAAATCCTTGAAAGTGGTAAACACCATGTTTGGAATAGCGGTTACTTCCTAGAGGAAGGAAAGGAGTTGATATTCAGGAAGGATATGCCCTGGATTTTAAAATATGTGTATAATACCTTATTTCTTTAGTAAGGTGGTGGGTATCATTCTCCATATGTTCTCGTATATCCAAAATATTAAAATAAAAATGAAGAGTGGATGGAATTGAGTAGAAAGTTCTTGACATGTCTGACCATGAAGCAGAGCAAGGTGGTAGAATCTGAAGGGAACTCTGGGTTCCACAAAGACTTATTACTGTAGTTGTCTTATTTTCGGTTGGTGATGGGAAGATATTGACTCTCCTGCTGCATACAATGCCCGACTCCAGAGAGTTCCATTTGCATAGCTTGGAGCAGGTTTGGATGCTGAGGAAGAGCTGGAGATACAGAAGAGAGACAGTGGCCACAGAAAGAAAGGGATTGCAGAGGAGGGGAACTTTGAGGGACCCTTTGGGGTGTTAATGGAGACAGTTATGCAGATTCGAAGATGGGAAGATGAGTGAGGGCCTCAGGGAGTCAGCGAGTCAGTACTTCAGTGAAATAGAGACAGAGCCTGGGGATAAGCAAGTGTGAAGGTATGAAATGGTCCTCCCTGAGAGAGTGAAGTCAAGCCCAGCAAATGAATGTAATTACTGGCAGTACTGAGTGCCGTTTAAAGGTGGTGTTCTTAGAGCCATGGTGACAAAGTCTTCTACATTACGGGCATCTCTCCAGTATCATTTGGCTACATCATATGGACAGAGAAAGTCTTCAGTGGAATCCATCCAAGAAAGTCATAAAGGTCTAGGGTAATTATATTGCTGGACCATCGAATATGAACTTGAGAAGAAATTCAAAGAAAAGAGGAAGAGGCTGATGAATACAGAAAACACAGGAGAGGGTTGAGGGGTTCAAAGATCTCAATGAGGTCAGAATTTTCTTTGTATGGAAAGTGAGTGGGAATGGGGGGGGGCAAACAGGGGAGTGTTTGCATTCCCTGAGGGATACTGGGCTGCCTAGTGGTATTCAAAGAAACATCATTCCAACCTGCAAGGAAGCATCAAAAGCATTTAAAAAATTTTTACTGAAATGCCTTGAAAAGGGGCAGAGAAGAATTACCTTCCTTGTCACAGCGAAGTATAAATTCCCCTTGCTCCTCACGTTCCCAGCGTCTCCCTTCTCACCTTCGTTGCAGCACCAGATAGAACTCCAGCCAGCGGATCCAGTGTTTTTCTCTCCACGTCACTGTCATCTTCCAGATCTCAGTTCTGCAGGGAAGAGCTTTGGGTCCCTTATAACATAAGTCAGTCAAGCTCGCTTTGCTCTATCTTGTTTCTCAGCGGTGCCCATTTTCTGGGTCGACACAACCAAAGCCCTGTCGCTTCCATTTCTGGTTCCTATCATTTGAATTCACAATCTTTTTTTTTTCTTTTTATGTTTATTTATTTTGAGAGAGAGAGAGAGAGAGAGAGAGAGAGAGAGAGCATGAGTGGGGAAGGGGCAGAGAGAGAGGGAAAGAGAGAGAATCCCAGGCAGGCTCTGTACTGTCAGCATGGAGCCCAATGCAGGACGTGAACTCACAAACTACAAGAACAAGATGTGACTGAAACCAAGAGTCAGATGCTCAACCAACTAAGCCACCCAGGTGCCCCTGAATTCACAGTCTTGTAAGTGGTGTGGTTTCTGTTGATAATGAGGCCAGAGGTGTAGCCAAGTGCAGCATAGAGAAAAAGGACATCGGAGGTGAGAAGACCCAGGATCTGAGAGGTCAGGGTATTGGACAGATTATTCACATAGAGCTCCAGGCTACGTTCAAGTGATGTCAGAAGTTGTGGTGAAGAAGATCCATTTTATGTTTTATTGAGAGAGAAGAATGACCAATAAATTGCTAGATGATTCTTGTGAGGAGGGAAAAAATTTCCATACGTCGCAGAATGATTGTTATTCAAGATGGAGGAGGCGTAATGGTCTCAAAGGAATAAGTTGAAGAAAAAAGCTTCCACCTAAGAGGGCTAGAGGAGAGCAGTATCCCCAAGAGAAAATCAACGTTCAGTTAAGGAAAGGAGACAGGTGGGGTAATGGTTCAGAGAGGAGGCTAAATTTCTGAGACATTAATGGAGAGAAATTTCCAAAAGGCACAGTGGGGGGCTGATTTTGTAATTTTTTAAATTTCATTTGATGAGGGACAGATATGGAACAGATTCAGGGATTTACTGCACAGTTTGGGGATGAGTGATAAGATAAACACCGGTGAGGTCTGTAACTTGCTGACTGAGGTACAGAGGGACAGGAGCATTTTGAATTTGGTTCTGATGGTCTTTTGGAGGCAAGTGAGTGCCTGGGACCCAGGATTGTGGTCCAAGGGTGTCCTGTGGGGAAGATGGCCCCGTAGGTCAGGCATATTTATGGCAGGACTTCTCAGAGCTTCTCAGAGACATGCAAGCTTGAGAACTTATCCTAAGGAATTAATCACGGTGGCATACAAATTTATGCCTGAGGATATTCACCACTCTCTTATTTTTAATAACAAAATCTGCAAGCATTTTAAATATCCAACAATAAGGAACTGATTTAAAAGGTTCTGACACATCCATGAGGGAATTCTGTGTAAACATAAGAAATTTCATATAGAAATGTGTTTAGTAAGATGCGGAAACAACAGAACGTATTTTTAAGTGAAAAATTCTCACTGGGCCCATAGGTAAATGTAAATTAGTTTTATTCTCACTCTTGGGTTGGAAATTGTGTTCATGGGTATACATTATAGTCCTGAAAACAAAACTAAAATAAGAGAGGTCTGTGGGTAAATAAAGGATGAGTGTATGTCATGATCCAGGAATTATGATTAATAAATAATGCTTCTGTTTAAAAAGAAAAGAGTAATTTAGGGGTGCCTGGTGGCTCAGTCAGTTAAGTGGCTGACTTTTAATCTCACATCAGGTCTTGATCTCAGGGTCATGAGTTCAAGCTCCGATTTGGGTAGGCATGGAGACTACCTTAAAAAAAGAGTCTCTCTCTCTCTCTCTCTCTGCCTCTCTCTCTCAAAATAAATAAATAAACGTAAAAAAAGTCATTTTCAAAGTAATGTATACAATGATCCTAATTTTTGCTTAAAAAATGTGAGCCACATTTGGTCTTGTCCCTCATTTCCTGGGCCTCTGCCTTATTGTTCATTCTCTGTATTTTAGCTCAGTATCACTGTTTTAGCGATCTCCTGTTGTGTAACAAATTATCCCCAAACCTACTAGCTTAAAACATTACACATGTGTTATTTCAGTTTCTGTGGATCAGGAATTTGGGAGCAGCTTAACTGGCTGGTTCTGGCTCAAGAGTTTCCATCAGGATATTGCCAAAGGTCGCAATTATCCGAAGGCTTGACTGGGGCTGGACGTTCTACTTCCAAGATGGCTCACTCACAAGACTCTCAGCAGGAGGCTTCAGTTCCTCACCTCATGAGCCTCTTCACAGCTGGCTCGAGTACCCTCATGACACGGCAGCCACTTTCCCCCAGAGTAACTAATCCAAGAAAGAGGGAGAGCAAGAAGGAAGCCATAAGACTTTTCATGACCTAGTTGCAGACGTCAGGCACCGTCACTTCTGCCACATTGTATTCACTAGACGGGAGTCACTGTGTTCACTCAAGGACAGAGAAGCAGCTGCTGGAAGTCGGAAGTTGGGTGGGCAGGCACAGGTGTAACAAGGCCTAGGGGGCTGTGGCTGGAGCAGCGATGGCTCTGTCACACCTCCCACTCTTGAAAAACTCTTGAGATATTAATCTGTCATTCCAGTCAGCTTTGTTTTTGTGCCTTCTCAGCATTGCCTCCCAGCTACAGTTCACGTCCTCTTCCCTCACCTTCCCACTAATGTCCAGATGCTCTCACCTAATTTATATATTACTTTAATTTAATTATTTTCATTGCACATCCTCAGTAGTTACTAGCATCCACCTGTCCACAAGTCAACCCTCCATCTGCTCTACACATTCTTTTAAAGTATTTCTCACAGGTGGTTATTCCGGACCTGCTTCCATACTTCTACTGAAAGGGGCTCACTACCTTACTACCTTACTGTAAAAGCTCTTGGTCAGCAGTGATTCTTTATTTTAGAAACCTGTCATATCAAAGACAGCCAGCTTACAAGATACATTAATAACACTGTGGCAGCCCGTGTTAGCTTGAGCCGCCATAAAAAAATATTGCAGAATAAGTGGTTAAAACAACAGAAATGTATTATCTCACAGTTCTTGAGGCTGAGAGTCCAAGATCAAGGGCCAGTGGGATTCAGTTTCTGACGCGAATTCTCTTGTTGGCTTGCAGATGGCCACCTTCTCCATGTGGCCATCCCACATGGCAGAGAAAGCAAGAGAGTGAGCAACCTCTCCAGTATCTCCTTTTATAAGGACACTAAACCTCTAAATCATAAGGCTCCCACCCTCATGGCTTCATAAATACAATTACCTCTCAAAAGTCCTTCTCCAAATATTATCACATTAGAGGTTAGGGTCATAGCATATGAATTTTGCGGGGGTGCAATTCAGTCAATAGCACAGACTCTAGAACTGCTTTTTGTATCTGAGATCAGATAAGAGATTTTTGCTCTTTGTCTTTTAGGGAGCTCATCCCTGATGCCTTTATAAGTACTTTGGCCAGAAATGATCATGAAGTGATGATTTTTTTTTTCTGCAATCTTTGCAACCCTGGCACTGACTTTAGGGTGAGGCTATGCCCTGGATCAGTTTTCTCTTCTCCATGAGACAGAAAAAGTAGGAAAAGTTCTCATTCTTGGATGCTGGCCCTGATTCTTCAGCATGTGAATAATGAGTCAGTACTATTTACCTAGGAGGTTTATAATGATTATTTCATGTTTCAAATTCAATCCTGATTTTTCTGCAAATGCAGCATTCAGAGGAAAAGAAAGAACTCAGCTGTCTCTACAAACATATGGAAATCAATGATAAATGGACAGAGACTGCACAGTATATTTATTAACCAAGCTCATATAAATCATAATTTTTCAACCACTTATTAAACTAATAGGATTGTTTTGGGAACATCAAAGAATTCTTTATTAGGTAAATAATCATGTTTATCCACTCAGTTATGGGGAAAAGCAAATCATTCACACTGCATTTACTCTGCCTCATCAGATTTCATTTCTCTTAAATGTCAGCCATTGATAATTTTTACCAAACAACCTGGTAAAAAAAAAAAAAAAAAAAGTCCAAATTTTTTCAGGCTTCCACCACCTCTCTGGTCCTAGAGAGTTCCACTGCTTTCTTCCCCAGTTGGGTAAATGCCCCATAAGGCTCAAAATGGCTCTCCCATACTGAACTCAAATTTAGGTACTTGGCTGCTATGGCCAACTATCTCTTTTTTCTTTCTTGATTCATCTTACGCTAATCTTTTTATTATATGACCACCCAGGCACATCTCTGCAGCTCGCTTTGTTGCTTAAACCTGAGCTAGATCCCCTCAACACCTGAAACAATCCCCTCTGTTTTCACTCTTCTTCTCCATCACACACCAGCTGATGTGGGCTCAGAGGACTCTGATGTTTCCCAGTGGAAATAAGAAGACAACACAATTAGGAAGTTAAGTCAGCTACCCGAACAAGGAAGACGTACTCCATGTTTGTCATTTTGATTTGTAATATTAATGTCCTGAAAAATTATTGTCATAAATCAGAATTATATAAATAAAAATGTATTTCAGCCATATTTAGCATGTCCCGGGGGAGTTAGAAATTGCATTTATTTAGGAAATATTTATCGATCGCTCTAAGGCCAGTAATTAGGCATAGTGGGGAATATGAAGATTTATTGATTTATTCAGTACACATTCACTGTGTTTCATCTATGTGCCAGACACTGTTTGACACACTGGGGATACAGAGGTGAACAAGAAACAAGACTCCTGATCTCAGGGAGCTGCTACCCCAGTGGGAAAAGACAGATGATAAACAAGAAAGAAAGCAAATAAAAATGACCGCCAAGTAGCAGCAAGTATTATAAAGAAAATTCAACAGAATAATATAAAGATGACTGTAGCAGTGAGGGAAGCACTCATTTAGATGGAATAGTCAACAAAGGTGTCTGGAAAGTGACATTTGATCCAATATAAATGATGAGTAGAGTAGGGCACATTCCTTTTCCTGGAAGAGTTTACAACCAAGAAAGAGTCCAAGATGCATTCAGTTTAGTGCAAAACCCCAAGCAGATGTCTATAAACTTTATGTTAGAAATGGCATAAAATCACACAACTCAAAGAATAAAATAAGTATCTACGACCCCACACTGATATAAATAAATTATTGAACAAACAAACAAGTGTGAAAGTGCGAAAGTAGGTAAACATTCCTACAGAAAAATTTTAAATAATATATATAGATACTCCTTTATCCAGAAGGGAGAGCATAATTCCATTCCTTTTGAGTATGATCTGGACTTTGTGACTTGCTTCCAAGGGAAAAAGAGAGGTGGAAAGAGAAAAACAAACTTTACAGTGGGGAAACCTGACAAACACCTCTTTATTGAAGTGATCAAGGTTAACATCACCAGGGATGAGTTATGTTGATATCATGGACCCTCTGATATGATGTGACAAGAAGGGCATTTCCCTTATGTGTTATCCATCCTGAAAACCCATAACCCCAGTTTAATCACAAGAAAACATAAGAAAATCCAAATTGAGAGACATTCTATAAAATTCCCAACCAGCACTCTTCAAAACTGTCAAGGTCATAGAAAACAGTAAAATGTCTATATCATTAAGATGGTGATACAGGTCATTCTTGACTTTAGTCACTGTCACAAAAAAGACCAGTTAGCAACTATCCATAAGCAAGACCCCATTGTGAAAATCCCAGAATCCGAGAATGAAGTTGAGGCACCCCCTGGTCCACAGAGACCAAGGAGGACCACATTAGAAGGGTAAGAGGATCAGCGTCACTCTGGAGGCATCACCCCTCCTCTAGACCAGCATAGATGCCACACTGAGAGAAGTCTCCTGAGACTATGGTTTCTCCAGTGGGGAAAAGAAAACCCAAGGTGGACATCCAGCTTCCTCAGTGTCGAAAGATTCTCTTCAAGAGGCCCATTCAGGTCTCTTCTCACAGAGATCACTGTGGGATGGATCACTGGGGATCACCAGAAAGGGGAGTGGGGTTTATGGCAACCAGAACTCAAATCTTTGTGCACCAAGTGCCTGTTTCCAGGAGTGCCAGAGTAGAAATCTTAGCCAGCCACTCTGCCCATTTGCAGAACTAAGCCAGTGTGGTCCTGTCTGGCCAGGGAGCTCAGCTCGCAGTTCTACCTGACTTAAGTTTTCAAGCCAATGGGCCATGACAGCCATGGAACTTATTCTAGACCCCATTCAGGCACAGGAACAAGTTCAAAGCCTCACACAACGGCTGAACATAGTGTTCAGTCCCATCCCAGAGAACCCAGCAACTGTGGAGCTTATCCTACAACCTGCTCGGCCGGGGATTCAAGCCAGCAGCCATGCCAAACCGCAGAGCATAGTCTCTATCCCTGCTTAATCAGGGAGTCTGAACAGTAACTCTGGGCTGCCTTGAAGCCCAATCTAGGATACCATCAATTCATGGAGCCCAGCCTGCAACCCTGCCCAGCAGTGGAGGCCAGCCTATGACTGTCTAACCATGGAGCACAGTCTCAAGCCCCAGTTAAATGCAGGGTAGAGCTGGAGGCCTTGCCCAACCAGAGAGCCTGGCCAGCGACATCATCCAACACCAAATACAGCCATGGTCTACCGGATTATGAAGCATAACGTGTGATTGTACCCAGTTTTGGGGCACAGGCTGTGGCTCCACCTGGCTGCAGAGAACAGCCTGAGGTCCCATTCAATTTCAAAGCCCTGTCTTCATCCCTGCCTGAACATGGAGTCCAGCCAGAAGCACCATCGGTTGGGGAGCACAACCTGAGGTGTTACCCAACCAAGAGTGGTTGCAGAGACCAACTAGTGGCTCCATCTGACCACAGAGCACAGTCAGTAGCATCCTTCCACACCCCCACCACATCAGAGAATAGGCAATAGCATAGCCACACTAGAGACACTGATAGCAAACCCCACCTGACCATGGATACTACCAGCCGATCTGTCTAGTACCCCAAACTGAGCCGAATGGTGAAGATCTTTCCCTGTTGGAATGAATCTGTAAAGTCTGGAAGAGGTAGCTTACTCAAATGCACAGATACCAATGGAAAGATACAAGGATCATGAAGAATCAGATAAACATGATAATAAAACTAGTAATTGACCATAAAGAAATGGATATCTGTGAATTGTCTGACAAATAGTTCAAAATGATCTTTTTAATGAAGTTTAGGGAACTATAAAACATGCAGATAGGTCACTAGACTAAATTAGGAAAACAATGCATGCACAAAATGAATTCAAAAAGAAATAGAGGGGTATCTGGCTGGCTCAGTCAGTTAAGTGTCTGAATGTTGATTTTGACTCAGGTCATGATCTCATGGTTCATGGGATTGAGCCCCACACCAGGCTTTGTGCTCTCTCTCTCTCTCTCTCTCAAAATAAATAAACTTAAAAAAAAAGAAATAGAATCCATAAAAAATCCAAACAAAAATCCTAGAACTGAATAATTCAATAGAGAGAATCAACAGCTGGCTTAACCCACATCCAACAGCAGCTGAATGAATACACATTCTTCTTAATTACACATGGAACTTTCTATGATAGATCATATGTTGGGCCACAAAACAAGTCACAACAAAGTCAAGAAGATAGAAATCATATCAAGTATCTTTTCCAACCACAATGGTATAAAACCAATAACTATATGAAGAAAGCTAGAAGTTTCACAAATACATGGCAATTAACACACTCCTAAGCAACCAATGAAGCAAAGAAGAAATGAAAATCAAAATTACAAAAATACCTTGAGACAAAAGAAAATGGAAGCACAACTTACCAAAATACATAGGATACAGCAAAAGCAGTTCTAGGAAGGAAGTTTATACCTATAAATGTATACATCAAGAAAAAAGAAAGATCTCAAATAAACAACCTAATATGGTACCTCAAGGATATAGAAAAATTACAAACTAAGCCCAAAGTCATCAGAAAAATGAAATAATAAAGATCAGAGCAAAAATAATTTAAATGTATAATAGGAAAACAATAGCAAAGAAACAAAACCAATAATTGGTTCTTTGAAAAGATAAGCAAAATTGACAGACCTTTACCTGGACTTTTTTTAAGAAAAAAAAAGAGATATAAGTCAAATAAATTGAATTATAAATAAATGAGGAGACATTACAAATGATAACACAGAAATCTAAAGGATCATGAGAGACTCCTATGAAAATTATATGCTAACAAGTTGAACAGCCCAGAAGAAATGGTTAAATTCCTAGAAGCATACTACCTACCAGGACTGAATCATGAATAAACAGAAAATCTGAACAGACCAATAAGGAGTAAGGAGGGTAAATCAGTAATAAAAACATCTCCCAACAGAGAAAATTTCAAGATTTAATGGTTTCACTGGTGAATTCTACAAAAAATTTAAAGACGAATTCATGCTAATGCTTTCCAAATTTTTCCAAAAGATTAAAGCAAAGGGATACTCCCAATCTCATTTTACAAAGCCGTAATTACCCTGAAACTAAAGTGAGCTAACAACACCATAAAAAAAGAAAACTATAGGTCAATATTACTGATAAATATAGACGTGAAAATTCCCAACAAAATGGCAGCAAACCAAATTGAACAGCACATTAAAAGGATCACACACCAAGATCAAGGGAAATTCATCCCAGGAATGCAAGGATGGCTCAACATAGGCAAACCAATAAATGCTATGTACCACACTAATAGAATAAAAGATAAAAATCATATGATCATCTCAATTGATGCCAAAAAAGCATTTGACAAAATTCAACATTCTTTCATGATAAAAATGCTCAACAAATTGGGTACAGAAGGAACATAATAAAGTTCATATATGACAAGCCCACAGCTCACAACACACTCAATGGTGAAAGGTTCAAAGCTTTTCCTCTATGATCAGTAGCAGGACAAGGGCACATGTTGTCACCACTCCTTTTCTGAGAGTCCAGAAATAAACCCATGGGTACATGGTCAACTAATATTTGACAAGGGAGTCAAGAATATTCAATGGGAAAAGAATCGTTTCTTTGCTAAATAATGTTGGGAAGCGGGATATTCATACACAAAATAATGAATCTGGAGCCTTATCTTAAAGCACACTTCTGTGTCCGAATATCACCAAAAAAGGGGGAGAAAACATGGAGATGGCAAAACGGATCTTGAATGCCATAGTCTAGAGGTGACACGTATCACCTCCTCTTATATTCCATTGTCAAGGGCTGGTTATATCACCACCCCCAAACCCAAGAGGATAGGAAATTAGGTGTGGCAACATATCCAGCAAGAAGTAGGGAATATACATATTGGTGAGTCCTAGCAGTCTTCATAGTTTTGTTTTTTTCCTTAAACTGTTGTGGATTTTTGCATATATGGGGCCTCTTCAACTATAAGCTCCTTGAGAGCAAGAATTGGCTTCTTTAAATCTACTATAGGGACTTATTAGAGTAGCCATCTTCCAAGATGACTCCCAATGTTCCCTATTTCCTGTAGGCATATTCTCATGTAATTCTTTTCTATTTTGAGTAGGCCAGGCCTGTATAGCCAAAAGGATCTTCAGGAAAGACTAGTGGAAAAATCATTGTGACTTCCACCTTGTTCTCTCTTGGATCCCAGGCTTAGGGAGGAGCCAGGAGCCATGTTGTAAGGGCACATAAGCAACCCTATGGAGAGATCCATCTGGCAAGAAATTGAGGTACCCTGCTATCAGCCAGCACTAACTTGCCAATTATGTCAATAAGCCACCTTGAAATGGATCTTCCCTCCATCCTCAGTCAAGACTTTGATGCCTGCACTTCAGAGTCATCAAAACTTTTTCCTACAAGATTCACATCCGTTCAGCCATTCAGCAAATTCCTTTCATTTGTTCCTCAAAAGATACGGCTGCATAATTACCTGAAGACTCCACCCAAGAAAGAGATGGGGAATTGGGTTCTTCCCACAGTCTCCATTGGTTGCTTGTGACCGCTAATATTGCTTCCAAGCCTCTGAGGTCATGTCCAAGAATAAAGGGTACAAGCCTTGATTCATCAGTAATACTGGCTAGGGAAACAGTAGTAGGGAGTTTGTAAACTATATATTTGCCATCCGTGGTCTAGGTATTCTGACTCTTGTTTTTCAAGGCTGCATCATCAGCTAGGAGCCCGTAGAGCCATTAAGTACCACTTGGCCTAGACAAGGGCCCTGGAGCTTCTGGCCTGATAAATGGCATAAGCAGAAAGCCGAAGCCAGATGCTTTTTGGTCATAAGTCAGTCAATTAAATCTGGTTTGACTTACTGTTTATTTATTTATTGTCTAACATGTGCCTTATACCATGTTGTGATACAAATTGGTCGCTGAGAATCATGTGGTCCGTGGATTTTGCAAAAGATCCCACGTCTCAGCTCTGACTTCATATTCTTGTGATTAGATTTTTCTAGCACCAGAATCAAGGGCAAAAATACTTGTTAAGTGACTACTGGAATTTGAAAGAAGCAGGAGAAACATTCTATCCTATCAGGGCTCATTTATATTCTAAGCAGAGTCTGGTGGCCATGTTCGCTAAATGCATAAATTTTCAGGTACTTGCAAAATGCCGGGGTCATAAATCTTTTTTAAAAAACAAAGCTTATTTATTTTCCTTGAATATAAAGAGGGTTTTTTTTTTTCATGGAAAATAGAGAAAATCTCAAAGAAGAAAACAAAACAAAAAAAATCCCACTATCCTATGATTCCACCTGTCAGAGCCAACCAATGTTTTTCTGTGATACAAAGTAGAAAACACATATAATGGGGATAATGTCATATATATATATAATCTTGTTCTGATTTCTTCAGTTAACTGCATAGAAAAAGCAGTTCCTGCGTTATTACTAACTCTTTGCAAGCATCACTTAAACTGTTTTCTATTTTATTATATTCCTTTATCAAAATGTATGAATCTATTTTCCTAGAATTAAGTTATTTTCATGGAGGGAAGGAAGGTGCTAAATGGCTATAAATCTTCAAATAAGCAAAGACAGTACTATTTCAGAGTGAGATTGTTCATTGACTCCTGCAGTCTTACACCTGCAAGGTTACCTTAAGTGAATGGATTATAATGCTTTTCTTTTGTAGAGGAAATAGAGGGCACTGGTTTCCGACTTGTGTGTGATTATCCAGCCCTCCAACACTACAACCACATTTAGAGCCTCATGCTTCTAGCAATTATACAGACATCAAAAGGAGAAAGTACATTTCATTAGTTAGGTGAAAGTTTCCCCCACTTTCTGAGAGTAGAGTGTTTCTATGAAAACTTCTATAAGCTGAAATGGAATAAAGCAAAAGGTATCTCCCACATTTTGAAAGTGTGTGTTTAGCCACTTTGCTTTTTTATGAAAGATCTACTTAGTACAGTCATGGTTTTCCTCCTAAAAGGGGAAATTCTTTTCAGATTTCTTTTTTAAAAGAAATTTACTTATTTATTTACTTTGAAAGAGGGAGGGGCAGAGAGAGAGAGAGAGAGAGAGAGAGAGAGAGAAAATACCAAGCAGGCTCCGTGCTCTCAGCACTGAGTCCAACTCAGGGCTCCTTCTCGCGAACCATGAGATCGTGACCTGAGCCAAAATCAAGAGTTGGACACTTAACTGACTGAATCACCCGGGCATCCCAGATTTCTTTTGTTTTAATTACGTTTTTATTTAAATTCCAATTAGTAAACATACGGTGTGGTATTAGCTTCAGGTGTACAATTTAAGTGATTCATCACTTACAAACATCAGCCAGTGCTCCTCTCGGCAAGTGTCCTTCTTAATGCCCATCACCTATTTCCCCCATCCCCCCCGCCTACCTCCCCTCCAGTAACCCTCGGTTTGTTCTCTGTAGTTATGGTTTTCCTCTCTCTTTTTCCCCCTCATGTTCATTTGCTCTTTAAAGTTTGTTTATTTGTTTGTTTGTTTTGAAGGGGGGGGGGCACAGAGAGGGAGACAGAGAATCTTAAGCAAACTCTGCACTATCAGCCCAGGGCTGAGCAAAATAGTTCTATCACCACCACAGAGGACATCTCATCTGCCTCCATTAGGGTTGGTAGATCAATTGCTTGAGGTTAACTCAACTTCAAGGCATGACTAGCAAGTGAATTGTAATGTTATCTGTGGGCAAGACTTGATCGTAACAAAGCTTTGTTCTGTCTTCTGCCTTGTTCAATTCTCCTTGATGCTTTTAGCTTCAATGGGAATTGACTCTGATGTAGTTCCTCGTGTGTTTGAGTGAAACATATTCTACTAGACAGTCCTTTGTAAAAACAGAGCAGAATATTTGCATGTCTGGGGGCTTCTGAATTCTCGGTGCTCTATAGAATAATAGCACAAGACCACCCTCACCTAGCCAGCTTTCTTTGCTACCTCATGTGTCTTCTACACTGGGACCGGAAGTGGCTGCCTTTAGAGAGAGGAAGAAAGGGGTACTAACTGATGCTAATGACATTAGCAATAAAGTTACTTGAGATGTTGATGATGCGCAGGAAGGCACGACCTTTCTTGCCATCCCTGTTGCTATTTGGCTGTGTACTGCTGAGGTTCCTGTTACATGAGTATCAAAAAACGATCGAGTAGGCATGGCAGGGATGAAGGGGAGTGAAGGTAGCCGTGTGGCTAAAACCCTCCAAATTCACTCTATATAAATCCTAGAAACGTCAAGGAGGTGGTACTGGAAGAAAGATTGGGCATTTCTGTGAAGGGAATACTCTCCGTTGTGGGATTCTTTTTCTTCATTTAATAAAGGCTTATTGAGCCTGGCAATGTTTGAAGCTCTAAGGATTCTGCCGCGAACAGAAAAGCCCCTGCTCTCGGGAGGGAAATGCTCTTTGGGTCATGTTCTTAATCTTTTATTTTTTTTTTTTGTAAGTTTATTTATTTATTTTGTGTGTGTGAGAGAGAGACACACACAGAGGGAGAATGAGTGGGGGAGGAGAAGAAGAAGGGGGGACAGAGGATCTGAAGCAGGATCTGTACCAACGGCAGAGATCCTGATGCAGGGCTCCAACTCCTGAACCGTGAGGTGGTGACCTGAGCTGAAGTCGGACATCTAACCGACTGAGACACCCAGGTGCCCCTGGGTGTCATGTTCTTAATGTTGGAGGGTAGAGGTGGTGCAGGGGTCTTTGAATAGGCTTATCCCCCAAACTTATTCCATTTTACAGAATCAGCCGTGATCCGCCCACTACCCCTTCTCTCACGTTCTGCCTCCAAACTGTCAGAAAATTCTGTTGACTCTTCTTTGCAGGTCCAACCAGAATCCGACCATCTGACTACTCGGTCCCTATTGCTACCTTCCTGGTTGAAACCACGATTATTGCAATAATGACATCATCTCCTACTGTCTCTCCCTGCTCGCTCACTCCAACGTACCAGCCCAATTTAAGGTTGTCATACTGGCCCTTTCCTCCCCCTGGAATACCTCTGTGCCAGACACACACTTAGCCAGTTTGTTCACTTCCTTTAAATCATTGCTCAAAACTGACCTTCTCAATGACACCGATCTGAACTACTCTATCGCATGCTGTAAATGGAATCCCTAACAAGTGCTCTTCATTCCTCTTGGTCTGTTCTTCTTTTTCTTCAGTGCATAAGCATTTCCCTTTCTAACATAATAAACCTCCATGATTTACCATGTTTATTTTTTTATTATCTGCTTTCTCTTACCCGTGTAAGATCCAGCAGGGTATTGGTTTTTGTCCACTTTATTCACTGATGTTTCTCAAGTAGTTGGGCCAGTGCTTGGCGATAAAGAGTTATTTCCTACATCCCGAGGTCCACAAACACCTTGAAATGGATTGCAAAATGTACAGATGTGATTGTCCACCAAGCAGTATTATAGCTTTTATTAGATAATCAAAAGGAATTGTGATGAAAACCAGTTTTAAAACCACTCTGTTAGGCTTACGTGTAATGTGGTTGATTTGGGGATTTCTTGGAAATAATTTAATTGGGAAAAAAAACACATGAAATTGTAACAATGCGTCTTATTGGATGGTTTCTTGACTCATGTACTGGCATGCCTAAAAATCTTCCTGGTGAAGACCAGTTCTAGAAGAAGACGAGAGAGAAAGAGGGAGAGAGAGTGCACACGCACAAGAAATAACTGGGAGTGTCTTTCTTAGCAAAAACCTCCAGAGCATGAATGATAATGATGCCGGTATGTTAATAATAATGCTAATACTCATAATTATTGTATGTGGAACTTTTCATTTGAAAGTCTCCAGGTGCCTTATAAACATTAATTAGTGACACTTCACGACACTCTGGTGAGACAAGTAAGGATTATTATACCTATCTTATACCTTTACATAAAAGAGTTTCTAAAGGTTGTATAGCAAGATCAGAATAGAAAGTCAAGTGATACTTGGAAATCCCCCTCCGCCAATTCCCCCTGTTCATCTACTCGCGCCCGTGGGGTTTGAGTCCCTTTCTTGTAGAACAGACTCATGGCCACGGATGTGGTGATGATGGAATGTTGAAGACAGTCACAGAGAAAGACAATCTTCCATGGTGGCCTCGGAGGGTTTGCTGGAACTCAGGGGTGGGTCTATTGTCTTGTTTTTATTTTCAAAAGAACTTTTCAAAGCAGGTAATATTCCCTTTGCTATTCTGTTCCCATCATTATCTTTCCTTTTGTGGGTTTGACCTGCGTTTCACTCTTTGGGCTCCATTCTATTTATTCCTTCTCCAGCCTCATCCGGAGCATGTATGTTCCGGTCCCAGCTGTCAATGCCACTAAATAACTGTGTGAAGCCAGGCAAGTCCCAGAGCCTCTTGAACCCCAGTTTATTCATCCATAAATGAGCACCCTGGCTTTGGCGTCTCTATGTTTCCTTTAACAATAAAAGACCGTGGTTTGATACGGGGGAATTCCTCTGAGAAGATTGCTTCAGGACAGCGTTCACCTTGGAGGTGTATTACGGCAAAAAGCTACCGCAGGGATACTTCTTCAATCCAGAAGAGAAGACTCAAATGTCTTGTTATTAAAAATTGTGTGAGGGGCGCTTGGGTGGCTCAGTTGGTTGAGCGTCCAACTCATGATTGATTTCCACTCAGGTCACGATCTCACGGTTCATGGGTTTGAGCCCTTGCGTTAACTCTGCACTGTTAAAACAGAACCTGCTTGGGGTTCTCTCTCTTTGTTGTCTCTCTCTGCCCCTCCCCTGTTCTCTCCCTTTCTCTCTCAAAATAAATCAACTAACATTAAAAAATTTTTTTTAATTGTCTGAAATAGATTTTGTGTCCTTTTTTATTCCCTTTGGAGACCCTTTTAATGTTGATCACAAGCTTGGATTTTGACATGGATGGGTTAGAGAAAGCAAGGTTGGTCCCTTCTTCCTCTTTTTTTGGGCTCTGAGAAAAGAGTACCTTTTCTTAGGAAAGGCTCTCTTTCTTATACTTCACCCACTTCGGTTTTTGCTTCCTTAGGAACCTCCCTGTCCCTCCCAGGGAGTGTCAATTCACATCTTAATCACATTGTGTGTAATCTCATTAGAGATAATCCCATTTGCCAGTGTTGGTATCTTTCCTTGGTACTGAGGCAGGGATTTCCATCATTTGTTTTGGAAACCCAATGCAGCTAGAGTTATAAATAGAGGAGCCATAGCTGAATTCTTCCCCTGACTTTTGACATTGGCACTGAAATATATGAAGTAATTCTTTAAACCTATCACACTAAGTTTCTATCTGTCTTAGCAATAGACAGAAACGGCATAATAAAAAAAAATAGGTTTTTTTGCACTTTAAATGAAGGAAATATTTTGTTCACTTACAAAAAAAACCTAAGACAACTTTGATAGATGAATCTAGTAATTATGTCCTCTTCTGATTACTCTGTTTTTCTTTGTGGGAATAGAAGTTATTAAAATAAGCAAACAAAAGAAGAAAAAAAAACATGACATGCACACACACACACGCACACACACACACTTGCACACACATACACACAAACACCAAAGACCTCCTTTCCTTTGTTGACACTTTGGACACTTGCCTTATAGGGATTCTCATCAGGCAGTCCTGGGAGGGCAAAATTCCTGATAATTCAAGCAACCATATTTGGTGATTGAACGCTTGTTTCAAGGAGGCCCAGGATCAAGCGCGCTTGGGAAGCGCGGCCACGTGAGCCAGAATCCATTTTTGCGGGACAGGCCAATCCGCCTGGCTCACGGTTTTTCATAACATACATCGCATTAAACGTGTGAAACAGCTCTCGCGGAAACCCCCATCTCGCTCTGTCGCTCCCCTTCCCCAATATGCAACAAATTCACATCCTCATCTTCTTCAAGTGGGGCAGGGTTGGGGGGGGGGAGGGAACAGCAGTCATTCTCATTTGACGGTTTGAAAAAAGCCACGACGTCGGCACCACTCACTGACTGGCTAATGAATAATCAGATTTCACAGCGTGAGCGCTGGGGTGGTAATTTGGTTGCACGCCATGCTCCAAACCCATGCAATAGTGCTTCATTAATGTGAAGACCTGTATAATCAAACAATTAGCAGTCTCTCTGCGACGAAGGCAGCTTTTCATCAGCATATATACTTCACCGAAAGATGAGTCCCCGATCGGTGGATCTGCCAGCGACTAGTCTTCCACTGACTCAGCGACAGTAACGTGGAAGGAGACGTGGGTGGTTTTCACCCATACCTTTAGCCAACGGTCCTACCTGCCACCTGTGTTTCGACATCGCTACAGGGGAGCAAATATTTGCAGGGAATATGAGATGGGGAGAATGTCTTCTAATTTTATGTATATACTCTCCTGTTTTATGACTCCTGTGTTTTTCTTCACTTCATACTTATTAGGGTTAAGAACCTTGGAAAGATACTTTGAATTATCAAGGGGGACAAGGAAAACTCTGATCCTTCTTTTATTGTGCTTATTCACGTCGGTGATTTGTGTTATCTTCTTCTGATATAGCTGATTAGCCTCTTTGGAGACTTTCTGGAACCATGGAGAAAGGATGCTGTTTTATGGTGGGCTCTCTCATTTGCGGTGTTGACTAATTCACATCAATGGATACCCAACGGGGCTGTTCATAGAACCAGGAGGCGGAGACCTTGGGTTCCTGGTGCCCTATGGTTTTGAGTCTCTTTTTACACGCTAAACAAGCCCTGAATATATTGGGTCGCTTTCAGCATATTTCTCAGCGGCAAGGAGATGAGAAGTCCTAACTCAATACTTTTTTTTTTTTTTAAAGTAAAATGTAAATTATCAAAGAAACTTCAATGGATTTGCAATAGCTGTATGATTAGTTAGGCTAGTCTAAATCAGGGATAGCAAACGTTCTCTGCAACAGGCCAACTAGTAAATATTTAGGCTCTGCAGGCAAAGAGGAAAAGCAGAGTTACCATGTAAGGACTTCTATAACAATTCATTGAAAACCATTCTTAACTCTTAGGTCTTACAAAAACAGACTGTGTGTTGACTTTGGCTGGCAAACCAGTACGTGGTCCAAATCACAGGTTTTAAAAAAATCTTTCTTGTCATTGAGCAAAGCAATAGCCTTTGTATATCTTAATTTCCTTACATACATTATTGTCGTTTTACTGGGGATAAGAAAATTTTGTGAATATTGTGTGTTTGTGCAACAGAAATAGTTAGGAATAATAAACAGAAATGAATGGAATGGCTAGAATTTATTGTGGTGAGAGAAAATGAATAAGCCTGACGTACTTTCTTAGTGTCTTTTCATTGGCTGAGCTTAGCAGCGGAGCAAGATATAACGTTCACTTGGGTCTTTATATGGATGAATTCCAGTTCACCTGATGGATCAAGGTTTGGGGTCTGATTCATGGATATGTATGGTGGTTTCACAAAAGGAAAAAAACACTGTTGCATGGCCACGATCTGTATCTTTACTCAAGTTAACTCTCCAAAAAGCTGGACAGACTGTCCCTGAAAGTATGGTTGGACCAAGGACGGCTAGCACCAATCTGGGAAAGAGCATGCCCTTCGTGAATAAAATCTCAGATTCTAGATTTAAACATTAACATGATTCTTTGCAAACACAATTACACAGCAAGTTGAAGCCAGGGTTCTCCAAGGGCAAGCTATCTACTAGCTCCAAGGTGGATTATCCAGTAGAAGGTCAGCCTCCAAAGGATGCTGGCTACCAGTCTGATACGGCCACAGATCGAGATTTCTAGTGACATGCCTGTTGGATGTTCTCTAGCGTGTTCTGTTCTACGTTTTTTTATTAAAAACTTGCATGAGGACAAAGAAGGTATTCTCATCAAGTCTGCAGATAATGAAAAACCTAGAGAGCTCACATTCAGTGGATTACAGGGAATCAACAAAACCTCTACCATTTACAAACACCATGAGTAAATCGAACAGAACACAGTTTTGCCAGGGTAAATCTACAATTTGTTATTTGAATTAAAGACAACAACTATAACTAATTATGCAAGCCCTGGATGGGAAAGTCCTTAGGAAAACACCAACGGAAACTTCAATTTTCAGTCGTCTCAATGAGCCCGCAGGGTGGTTAACAATAACTATGACTATGTTCAAAAATTCAATTATCTAACCAAGTTCACTTAGAATGCTAGGTTTTACTCTGTTCCATGCATGGCATATTTAGATGGTGTGTAAAAAAAAAAAAAAGAAGTAGATAAAATAAAAGTATATTTGAAATGGGTGCCTGGGTGGCTCAGCCGGTTAAGTGTTTCTGACTCTTGGTTTCAGTGCAGGTAGTGGTCTCACGGTTCATGAGTACGAGCCCCGTGTCGGGCTCTGCACTGACAGCATGGAGCCTGCCTGGGATTCTCCCTTTCCCCCTCTCTCTCTGTTCCTCCCCCGCTCACACATGCTCAAAAATAAATAAATAAACTTTAAAAAGAAAAAGTATTTGTGATAAAGAACTGCCAAGTCAGGAAAACAAAATTAAGTTGTATTACCATGTTGAATCAAGGACTATTGAAGAACTTGTGACTCTCTTCCCAGATTCCTGGGTTCTACCACAGACCTACTGAAGCAAAATTCCTGAGAGGGTGCCAGAGAATCTGCAGTACTAAAAAAATCTCTCCAGATAATTCTTTTAAAAAAAATTTTTTTTTAACGTTTAATTATTTTTGAGACAGAGAGAGACAGAGCATGAACAGGGGAGGGTCAGAGAGAGAGGGAGACACAGAATCTGAAACAGGCTCCAGGCTCTGAGCAGTCAGCACAGAGCCCGACGCGGGGCTTGAACTCACGGACGCGAGATCGCGACCTGAGCCGAAGTCGGAGGCTTAACCGACTGAGCCACCCAGGCGCCCCTCTCTCCAGATAATTCTGATGAGAAACCAGACTGGGGAGACCAGATCTTTAGTGAACGAACAATCCATCAAAATAGGTGAAATATTTAGTTAATAAACTTATATCTGATTCAGTTCTATTTCAGTAACTGTGTCATTTTTCTTCCATTTGTTCTGGAATCTTAACGCCAGACTGTGGCTCCTTTATTCAGGGGCCAAGAAGCCAGGGTTTAGAATTCTTTCTGTATGTGGACCAATTAACTGCTTGTTGGTGGGCTCAAACCCTGAGCCCCTGATGGTAGCCCCTTTTAAAAGAGAACTACATAGGAATTCCAAAGTCTAAGATTTGAAGGGAAGTACATACAGGGAGACGCAGTACTGAAGGAAGGGCTTTACGGTTCTATACTGCTTTATGTGCAACCATATCCCATATACACAACATCTAAATGATCAGATTAATGTCTCTTATGGCAATTACCTTTTTAATAGTCACCTACACTCAAAATCTAAGACTTCTTTCTTTACTTGCTCCTTATAGCTAGATATTTACAATTTCTCATGATCCCACCTCCAAAGTGTATTTTGAAGCCGTCTTTTACCCCTCTATTCTCATTGCTTTTTCCCTTTAAAATCTAGTGGATTGTTATGTTAGCCTTGAATCTTTGAATTCCCCCATCTCCCCTTCCCAAGGCTGTGTAATTTATCTCTTCAAACAAGGCCCTGACCCTGTTGTATCAGAAACCTACAAGATGAAGTCTGAGCCCCGAATGATGCTTCCAGGTCAGGATCCTAACTTTTGTTCATTAATTCATTCCAAAATAATTTGTTGAGCACCTACTTTTGGCGAGGCATCAGGGTAGCAAAGTTGAAAAAGCAATTTTACATCTAATTACATGGATCCCATGTTCTTGCTTTAATTCCTTTGCAAATGCTGGGTCTCTCCTACCTCCTGGTCTTTGAAGTTCATAAGTCCTGGTCCATAAGGTCTCTTGTCCTTTACAAAACATTCCCTGATTTCAACAGTGAGAAATAACCTATTCTTCTTTGAATGCCTACAGTGCAATGGTTATGGCAATTATCTCTTGTTAGTAATTTGGATATTTCTGCCAGGATGCAATGGTCATTAAGAGTGGAAACTAGGCCTTGTTTATCTCCACTGCCCCTAGACTGGTGGCCAATAGCTAAAACATACTTAGTTGTTGAAGGAAAAAAATGGCAACAAAAGCAAAAATAATCAAGTGAAACTATATCCAACTAAAAGGCTTTTCTGCACAGCAAAATAAATGGTCAACAAAATGAAAAGTCAAACTACAGAATGGGAGGAAATGTTTACAAATCATATATCTGATAAGGGCTTAATATTCAAAATATATAAGGATATTATACAACGCAACATCAAAAAACAAATGATCTGATTAAAAATGGGCAAAGAATTGAACAGACATTTTTCCCCAAAGAAGGTATATACGCATGACCAGCAACAGGTACATGAAAAGGTAGCTTGACATCACTACTCATTAAGAAAAAGCAAAACAAACTGCAATGAGATATCATCTCACATCTGTTAGAATGGCTATTATAGAAAAGACAAGTGATCACAAGTGTTGGTGAGGATGTGGAGAAAATGAAATCTTGTGCACTGTTGGTGGGATTTGAAATTGGTTTAGTCACTGTGGAAAACAGTATGGAGGTTCCTCAAAAAATTAAAAATAAACTACCATGTGATTCTGCAGTCTCACTTCTGGGTATCTATAGGAAGGAAATGAAATCACTATCTTGAAGAAATATCTACAATAACATGGAACTGATCTAACTGCCCATTGACAGGCGAATGGATGAAGATAAATGGATACACAACGCTGTATTGTTTTCCTTAAAAAAAAAAAAGGAAGGAAACCTTGTCATTTGCCATAATGTGGATCAAACTTGAGGGAATTATGCTAAGATAATAAGTCAGACAGAGAATGATAAATACTGTATGATGTTACTTATACGTGGAATCCGAAAAGACCAAACTCACGGAAACAGAAAAGCAGAGAATAGATTAGTGGTTTCCAGGGACAGGAAGAGGTAAGAGGAATGGGGAAAATGGGTAAAGGCGACGAAATGTGCCAACCTCCACTTGATGAATGAGTTCTGGGAATCTAATGTGCAGGAGGGTGACTATAGTTAACAATACTGTATTGTATTCTTGAATGTTGTGCTAAGAGAGGAGATCTTGACAAGTCTCACCACAGACACACACACACACACACACACACACAGTGGTAACTATGAGAGGTGATGGATGTGTTAACTAACCTTATTGTGGTAATCATATCACAGTATATACGTGTATCAAATCATCACCCTGTATACCTTAAGCCTACACAATGTTATATGTCAATAATGTCTCAATAAAGCCGGCAAAAACTAAAAATAACTTGTTTTATACTAAAATAAAAAAAGGGGTATTTGTTCAAATAAAGAATGTTTCAATTGGGCTAAAGACAGGGGCTTTATGTCTTTACGACATATGGTAACTGTGAAAAGAAATGAAGGATGTAAACCCTTCATGATTTAAATAAACGTATGCCCGAGTTGCTTGTTGAGGCCACATCATAACAGAAGGATCCCTCTCCTCCCGAACACAGTTAGCTCTGTGTGTTGCCAGTGGTCACTTTCTAGAAAGGCTGGAGGTTGACCCCTCAGTAGGTTTCTGCTCCCTGCACTCTAGGCTCAGCAGAAGGTGTATGTGGGACAGTTGGAATTTCAGTTACCTGCTGAGGTCCTGAATTTTCCAGCCCAGCACAAAGACCGTTTGAATGCATCAGACTCTACTTTTCAGCGATATGGAAAGGGTTACATTGGAGGAAGGCAAACACGTAAAATGGACATTGAACATTTCTGTTCTTCAAGGTCCTTTAAACACCTGCTTTGTCAGTCTCCAGCCTTCTGCTGTGTTAGTCCCCCTTTTCTATTTTTTTCCTTCCCCAAATTCCTGCTCCCTCCTGATCCAAAATTGTGAGCTGACTTTTTGTTGGTCTCCTTACATGCTATGTTTTTTCCTTCCCCATACAAAGTCGAGATGGAAAAAGATTTTATTCTCTCAAAGGTATCTTTGCCAGCCAGTCAATGACATTTTCTTCCCCAATTACGAGGACTTGAAGACAGGACTGGGACCCTGGAAAACCTTCAAGCATCACAGGATTGGGGGCTGGTCATCCAACCAAGTGTGTGACCCAGTAGCGGGTGGTCCAATCAGTTTAGCTCTGCAATCAGAATAGAATAAAAGAGGAAATATCAGCATTGTGCCATCTTTACAAAGGCTAAGTGCTTTGTGAAATTCATTTCAGTTGTGGGTTTCTGCGTGTGTGTCCTGGGTATGGAGTATGGAGTATTTCTTAAACTTTAAAAAAAATTTTTTTAAATGTTTATTTATTGAGAGAGAAACAGAGAGACAGAGCACGAGCAGGGGAGGGGCAGAGAGAGAGGGAGAAACAGAATCCACAGCAGGACCCAGGCTCCAAGCTGTCAGCGCAGAGTTCGATGTGGGGCTCGAACCCACAAACTGCGAGATCATGGCCTGAGTCAAAGTCAGACGCTTAACCAGCTGAGCCACGCAAGTGCCCCATATTCCCTACACTTTTAAAGTTACTTCCTTGACTTTGCTGAGCCTTGATTTCTTTATTGTTCAGCTAATGAGAAAAGAAGGTGAGCAGAAACATGGGAATGTTCTTGCCATTTCCTTACAAAGGGCGCTGCTTACTGGGCTCAGACCGAGACCCAGATATCTGGCAGAGAAGTGTGGCTAGCCAATTCTAGTTTCTAGTTCAAAAGTGCAGATAATGTAGCTTTTAAAAAAGTCATTAAAGGGGCGCCTGGGTGGCTCAGTCGGTGAAGCATCTGACTTCGGCTCAGGTCACGATCTCGTGGTCCGTGAGTTCGAGCCCCGCGTCGGGCTCTGTGCTGACTGCTCAGAGCCTGTTTCAGATTCTGTCTCCCTCTCTCTCTGACCCTCCCCCGTTCATGCTCTGTCTCTCTCTGTCTCAAAAATAAACATTAAAAAAAATCATAAAAAAAAAAAAAGTCATTAAAGGAGCCCCTGAGAGACTCC
This sequence comes from Panthera uncia, assembly GCF_023721935.1. Lineage (NCBI taxonomy): Eukaryota > Metazoa > Chordata > Mammalia > Carnivora > Felidae > Panthera > Panthera uncia. The sequence continues at coordinate 8,958,532 of NW_026057581.1, forward strand.
AGTCAGCTAAGCATCAGACTCTTGGTTTTGGCTCAGGTCGTGATCTCAACGGTGCATGAATTCAAGCCCTGCATCGGGCTGTGTGTGGACAGAGCAGAAGCTGCTCGGGATTCACTCTCTCTCCCTCTCTCTCTGCCCCTCCCCTGCTCACTCACTCTCTCTGTTTCTCTCTCTCAAGGTAAATAAACTTAAAACTTTTTTATGCCACTAAATAATTCTCAAGATTTTTGCAGAACTTAAAAGAATTATTTGATGATTCACGTGCGAATCTCAAAAGGGGAATTCATGGCACCTTCTCCGTTCTCTTATGCTCGATGGATTTCTAGTCTGATCTCTGCTGCTCTAGGTGGACGCTGGGCCAGTGTCCACACGAGGGCATGGCTGGTGCACCTGCCGGGTGTGCTCACAAAGGCATCTTGTGAGATGTTATTGTTACTGTGCGGGCTTCATCCCTATAGTAACACTCTAGTAAGATTACGGAGCCTCGAAGGATCTCATCCTCTGTGGTGGTACTCCAAAACCAACCAAGGAATGTTCCTCCTTTGTCGCCACGAATTTTTGGTTGGCGGCACGATGATGAAACTAAAAGCCAGCTCTTCTCCTGTGTCTTACTGTCCGTGTTTTCTGCTCTCCGCCACCTCCGCCCACTCCAGCCTGGGAAACCGAGAAACTGAAGCTAGACGTTCCGCGGTACTGACTGCATTAAACCCAGGCACTGCCGAGCCGGGGACAGTCTTCTTCAATCCTTATCTCTCTCCCTCCCAGACTCTTACCTTCTGGAAGGTTCTACCCACTCTCAGATAGCGCAGTCCTTGCCAGTGATGGGCCTTACTCCTTAGGCTGCCGTGTTTCAGAGGTGCTGAGAGAGAGGCCACCGAGGGCACAGGCACAGGATTTTCTAGGTTTCCTTCATCTCCCACAGGTCTGTCGCCTCCAGTCATTCACCCAGCACCCTGGGGAGAAGCAGGGCTATTTCCCGTCTTCCCCTGGCAATCCCTGCCATGTCACAGAGAGGCCACTTCTCTGCAGAAACCAGGAAGGGAAGAGCGAGGGCAGCTGTCCACACCCTGTGCGCACCATGGTCTGACAGGTGTCCCCTCTGGTCCTTTTCGTTGTGCCCGTCCCCAAACCCAAGCTGTGAGAAAAGGCCCATACAGCCCACGTGAAAAAGACTCAATTTCGCTGTGTCACGGGAATGTACCACAAGGCTGAAAAATGATAAGCAAAACTCGAATCTTGGGACCCCTCCCCTTTCAGCAGAGGGGACACTTCAGAGCTCAGAGACCAATGACTGGTTGACCTTGAAGAAACTGAGTTCGAACAGGAAGCAGGGTGAAGAAGAAACCAAGGCCCATTGTTTTTGGAGTACCACCACAGAGGATGAGATCCTTCGAGGCTCCGTAATCTTACTAGAGTGTTACTATAGGGATGAAGCCCGCACAGTAACAATAACATTTCACAAGATGCCTTTGTGAGCACACCCGGCAGGTGCACCAGCCATGCCCTCGTGTGGACACTGGCCCAGCGTCCACCTAGAGCAGCAGAGATCAGACTAGAAATCCATCGAGCATAAGAAAACGGAGAAGGTGCCATGAATTCCCCTTTTGAGATTCGCACGTGAAAATCGGGCTTGACTTGGGTCCAGAAACGACGGTTTGGGCGATGATATTTAAACTTATTTTTTAAAGTTCTGTTTACATGTAGTTCTTCTAAAAATCATCGAGAGACAATAGAAAGATTGGAAATCTAAGAGTTTATGTGATATCAGTTTGCCAAGCTTCAAACACCAAACCTCTCTAAACTGGATGATTCTATGTTGACATATCCATGAATATAATTCTACAGTATAAGAGTTTAAGAAAAACAATGGGTTTAGATAGCTTCAGCGTATCACTGGAGGGAAATGCATTATTATTCATTTATAGTTGATAAGTATTAAAACCTAGAATAAGGTTAAAGCGAGTCTTTTATCATAAAATCCATCATTTTCTTTCTCCCACCCCCCCCCATAAAACCTAGTAAAGGTTCATTTTTTTTAAAAAAATTTATAACTAAAAGAATTTTTTTTTGCAAAAAACTTAGGTTTAATAAATCATTGCCATGAGCTAACCCACATTTGAATCTAGAAAATGCACTTGGCATTATCCTTCTCTGTTCACATATATTTGAAGTAAATTACATCAAATTGTATTTGAAATACCAAACTGGCATTAATGGAAGATTTTTTTTGCTCCAGGCACCATTTTAAAATAGATGAGCATAAAAATGCAGTCTGCATCATTAAGTTTATATGAAACTAGTGAGAATAAAAATCACCATGTAAGTTCTAATAAGATGTGTTTTTCATTCCAGTTTAATAACCCAAGACTATATTCATCTTCCAGTATAATAAATACACCGAGAGGAATGTATTCTTTTGTGGGCTTAACATGTTGAGGTTCCTTTTTTTTTCCCCCAAGAAGAGAGAGTTTTCTGGGAAGCTGGGTGAAGAAAATTCTTTAATATGGCAGTGCAGAGTATTATTATCATAAATAATTAATGTGCACAGCAGAAGAAAGCCGAGCTTCATTAATAATTCTTATTTTTAGTTGGCATAAGCTAGAGGTGCTGTATCTTCTTTTATCCTATCTGTGTCAATTTCCTTGATTTTAATTTAATAGATGTTAAAATTTTTAAAGGTATGGTACATTATGCGGTGGGTTTTTGTTTTTGACTAAATAACATCCTATCGCTAATTCTTACCTGCCAGGCTATTTTTAGAAACAGGCAAAAGGAAGGAGGGGGAAAAAAAATGTTGGGATAAGGCAAGGTAAAGTGGGCATCAAGTCTGCGCCTTTCATCCTCCATTTCCCTCCGGGGCCAGTTAAGACGCTCCTTTGATTAGAAACCTCGGGAAATATGAAGAGGTTCTGCCATGAATTTCAGCTCATCAAACTCGCCTGTTTATTTTTCCAATTCAGGGCTGATCCGCCTTCTACACCCTGAAAACACAGGTTCTCCCTGACACCACCTTGCATTTGCGATCAACTGCATCACTTGTCAAAACCTCCCAATCTTTGATAACAGCCATTTGTAATTTATTAATTCAGCGTCGGAGCAGGAGAGCGGCTAAGTGTTTCTGATTAGCACAATGGAGGGAATAAAGAGCCTGCTCCGGAGGGCAGCGGGGTTGCGCTTTGCAAGGAACAACAAGGACCAGGCACGACATTCCATCTTAGGAGGATTGATAGGTAACCTGAGCGACTGTGAGCGAGCCCGTCAACGTTCTTTCACGGGGGAAATACAGCCAGGATGAAGGGGTAATTGCGGCCAACCTCAGGGAAAAATAATTCTGACGTGAAACAACCCGAAGCCCAGGTCGAGGCGTTTTTTATAGCCCTCCCCGCTGGAACACCGGGCTGAGATTCTTAGGTGCCACTACCAGGATCCCCAGCCGGCCCTCGCCTCACAGGCACCAAGTAGCTGTCCCTACGGTTCAGCCAAGGTGAGGGTGGAAATTCAAGCAGCACTGGTGATAGGATATGAGATAATCCCACACCCAGTCTCTTGTGTCAGCATAATTCAAGCGCTCAGTTTAATACCATTTACCTGGGGGTGTATTGTCAGTCCTGGAAGTCAATGCCAAGGCCGGATGAGCACAGCAGGCCACATGCTTCCTCCAGATCCCCGCAGTCCCAGCTGGCATGTGGCCTCCTGCTTCGAGCTGTGACATAAGACGCAAAAAGAACCCGGGGCTAACTAAGCAACGTCCTCTACCTGTTTGCCGGCCGGGTTTCACGTTTTCTAATTAACTGCAAGTTTTGGCATCAGGGATCCTGGGTGGCGAGCTCTCTCCAAGTTCATTGTTACCAGCTGATGGGACTGAGTAATTAGAAAAATGCCTTGCGTTTATTGAGCATTTACTATGTGGCAAGCATCACGCTGCTCAACGCATGGCATCTATCTCGCATGGCGAACCTTTGATGGGCAAGTTTCACATTATTAAAAAACAAACTGCTTCATCTATAATAGGAGCAAAATATTAATTTACTGAGAGGTTACAGAACTTTCCATAGTCCGTCCGAGTTGTCAGGTTCAGAATAGAAGCCAAGCCTATATCCATATCTGTATCGGTATTTCTCTCTATACATCATATTACATATAGGTATATCTCTGTCTGCCTACCTGTCATATATGAAAACGAATTTGTGTTTAGCATCACTGGCCTTTAATTTTCTGTTCATTCATTATTAGCTGAATGTGAAGCATTTACATTTTTTTTTTAACGTTTATTCATTTTTGAGAGACAGAGAGAGACAGAGCGTGAGCAGGGGAGGGGCAGAGAGAGGGGGAGACACAGAATCCAAAGCAGGCTCCAGGCTCCGAGCTGTCAGCACAGAGCCCGACGTGGGGCTTGAACCCATGAACCGCAAGATCATGACCTGAACCAAAGTCGGAGGCTTAACCGACTGAGCCCCCCAGGCGCCCCTGAAGCATTTTCACCTGTTTGTCAATTTTTCTTATCATGCAGCCTTCAGCTGGACCACCTTCCTTTGCCATGACTTCGTGTGCTGAGTATACAAGCTTATCTTAACATCAGTAGGAGATGAGTATTTAAAGAAAAGTTCATCTGATACCAAAAATGCACACCATGCCATGAATTTCAAATGCACTCTCAGCACGGCCTGCCAAGCCCCGTCCCGCCGCCCCCCGCCTCTGTATACCTGCGAGTGTGGGACCGGCTTTAACCTGGGCTTGAGGTCTGTGGATCCTTGGCGCCCTGCTGCAGGAAGTCGAGTTTGGGCAGAGAGCACACAGCCTCTGCGGTTTGGCGACAGGCTAGCCATTCTCAACTCATCCGACCTCTCTGACCTCGCAGACTCTCAACCTCACCAGTGGTCTTCGTGCCCTTAGAGGCGCTCCCACAAACATAGCTCACGGACTGGACGTGCTCTGAGCTCCTCCTCCCTCCCCACCCGGTACCACTCACCTTGCCCGTGGAGCTATTACTCTCTTCGCATTTCTCCCAGGGGGGCCTGCTGTTTGCAATTTGATTTCTGCTGACCTGGATTCCTGAGCTAGGCTCTGCATTCATTGAGAGCGGGCGGGGTGGGGGTGGGGGGTAGCTCTTGTCTTGCTCAGTGCTTGGACATAGATGGCTTTCACTAAAAAGGTGTTTATAGGAATGAGTAAGTGATTGCATAAAGACTGCACTGTGGAAGACGTCCCATCCCTCCGGGCTAGCTGTTCTCCTGCTCCCCATCCCTGCCGCACCAACCTGGGGTTATTACTGCCCGGACCCTTGAGCGATGCCAATTAGAAACAAATTGAGGTCTCCACTGTTCGGGCTTGGCCTGGCTCCTTCCGTCTCCCCTGTCAGAAAGGCCGTCCCCTTAGGCGATGCCTGTGGTCAGAGCACCTGTTTGACACATTGCTGTGCAGGTGCCCCTCTGGAGCCGGGCACAGTGCATCCTCAAGGGCGCGCGCTCTGAGACGAGTGTCTCCCTTTAGAGCTCCCCACGCCTCTCGTTTGGTGACCCAGGGAGGTTACGTTACTCTCCCGGGGTGACATCTTAGAATTTTTGTGGCAAAGATTCCAATGAGATAAACACACCTGTGTTTTAATTGTGTGTTTGCTTCAAGAACAGCAAGGGAGAAAAGTTTTTGGTTAACACTCCCAGGGCCGATAATTGGCAGAGGAGACAAATGATGTAAGAGGCAGAAGTTGCCAGTCTCGTAGTCTCGGTATCCACACTGCAAAACAAACAGGAATTGCAGCCTGGCTCCACTCTTCCCCCACTTTCTCTGGCCTGGCGGTGATCTCTGTGTTGCAGAACATTAGGTTACTCAGAGTAGACTCGCGGTTGAAAGTCAAGGGGTTGCCCTGGGAAAGAGTCCTTGTACCACATGTGAAAATCCTGACCTGAGACACACCGGTATCATGAAAGAGGATGTATTCCTAACGACCCAGGTCAAAGCAGGCTGAAGAAATGCTAGGGAATGCTACTGTGAACAGGGGAGTGTTGTTTAATTTAATAAACAAATGTTCTGGCTTGGTCGGAGAACGGTACATGCTACTCAAGACATTATTTGTTGAATAGAGATTTTGCCTAGTAATGAACAGGATGGACTGCAGACCTAAATTGCCAGGGTGCAAATCTTGACTACGCCTTTTACTAGCTGTGTGATCCTGGCCAATTTATTTAACCCCTCTGTGCTTTCATCATTTCATATGTAAAACGGGGATATTCTTAGGGACGTGGTAAGGACTTAAACAAATGATACACATTAAAAAAATTAAAAGAGGGCACAGCGCTTAGGAAGTACTTAGTGATCAGGGGTGAGTATTATCAATATTTTAATCATGCTTTTTAAGGAATTAAAATATAACGCAATTTCCATTTAACATTATTTCACTTTTCTTGGGTAATGACATCAGAAGCACGCAATGCTTTGATTCCATCGCTGTGATTGTATTAGGGAGTCAACGTCCATTTACGTGGATCCTCACCACATAGTGGAAATTGAGACTACAGGTCTGCACCTCACCCAGTGGTCATCCAACTTGTACGAAGCGAATTGGTACCTAAAGGTCAACTTACTAACTTCTGAGTCAGCATTTACCACTAAGTTGAATGGATATATTTGCTGGGCTCAATCAACTTATTCCCTTTTATGAGCAAACCAAATGAAGATGCTGTGGCTGGTTTTTGAACATAGGGAATTGAGGGATCTCGAGGGTATTTCTTGGAGCTGCGGTGATCTACAGAATTATCCGCACGCACCTGTCACACACCACCGCGTTTCTGGTGCTCCGGTGAACTTTATCCTTACACTGGAAAAGAAGCAGTAAGAATTTCTTATTCTAGACCTCTGTCTTTTCTGGATCCCACTTTTTAAAAAAAAATTTTAATTTTTGAGGAGAGAAAGAGAGAGAACAAGTGGGAGAGGGACAGAGAGAGAGGGAGACACAGAATCCGAAGCAGGCTCCCAGCTCTGAGCTGTCAGCACAGAGCCTGACTCGGGGCTCGAACCCATGAACCGTGAGATCATGACCTGAGCCGAAGTCAGTAGTCAACTGACTGAGCCACTCAGGTGCCCCTTCTGGTGCCTTTCAGGTCTGTTTGCCATGGCAATACCCCATCACATGTCACCCTACAGGGCTATTCTCTCAGATAGGTACACCGACTAAAATGCCACTTCCTAATAACACCTAAAGGAGGCCCCTTAAATGCCAGTATTCAAAAGCCCCAGAATCACACTCTAAAGTCCTACAATAGGAGGGGGAGAGTTTTCTTCTCTTCAAAGAGTGTCATTTTCTGACGTTTCCTGTTCTGGAGCAGCCATTTTGGATGGTGTCTGACTTTTTGTGGCTTATAGCTCACTGTGCTCCGTCTATCATTGTTACAAGTATCAGCTATCATTTTGCTGGTCAGCTCAGAAATGCCGTTGACTAGATAATTTCGGCCAATGAAATGGCAGATAGACCGTAGACTTCATATATCTTTTAAATCAGTCCATTTAAAAGGCCAGACCAGAAACGCCACCAAAGAAACAGACCTACAAAAGTAAAAAGGGGCAACGTGTGATTCTTAAGGTAACTGGGGTCTGTTAATCATTCCATTTACATCTATTTCAGCAAACAAAGAAACATCATAAGCACTGTACCTTTTTAAAAAAGTACCTTGCTCTAGAAAATTTGTTCCAAAAAGGATGTAGTTAAAATGGGGTTTTGACAATATTTATGCCATAAAGTGTTTCATTTGTGACTAAAACGTATCACACTTGAGAAACGAGTGAACAACTGGTTGGAAGTCACAAAAATATTAACTATAATGAGCTCATTTAAATAGAAACAGACGTGCTATCCCGCTGGTTGTCAAAAGTTTTCAAAGACGGTTTCTCTCAAGTAAGCAGGGTCCTGCAGACTGGGTCCATCTGTCTTCACGAAAGAACATTTTACGTACTGTGGAAGGAAGTGCTCCTGTGAAAACACCATTTGGAATTATTGATCTCTTGATCACTTGATCTCAGTGGGAAATCAGAACAGCGATGGGCTCAGAGGGGGAAACACCAGTGCCAAGAACATTAAAACAACAACAACAAAAACTTTTGGATTCATAGGTGGCTGGAATAAAAATAAAATCATATGTATTAAAGAGGGAACATGTTCATTTCTCTCTTCCAATCACACAAGGGATTTTTTTAAAAAGTTTTCCCAAAGCACTCCTTGGTCTTTCCTTGAACAGAGCGAAAGAAACGGGAAAGAAAAGTGTGCTGTGTACGTCTGTCTGTGTGTTCCTGGTTCGCAAATTCCTGGCCTCGGCTGCTGAGGTGGCACAGTCTGAGGCTAAGCAGTCTTGGGGGGCGGGGCTCTAAGACACACATTTTACCTTCTTAATTGTTCACCACCGGTGAGTTAGAGGATTAGCAAGGAGCGTCATGACTCATCAGGGCAACCGTAAGACGTCCGGCAAAACGGTGTATGTTATGTTGCTACTATTTCCTGAAGCCTAGAGCCCAGAATTCTAGTGAAGGAAGGGAGCTTAGATATCAAATTCACCACTTCTTCACTTTACACAGAAGGAACTAGAACCCAGAGAAGCGAAATGAGATCTTGGACTTCACGCTCACTTTTTCCTTAGGAGAAATGTCTCAGTTTAGTGAGACAAAAGTCTGACTCTGCAAAATGAATAAAAAGGGAAGAGGTTGGTTTCAAGATGGTTGAAAAGCCACCGTGGTGTATTATCCTTCCGCACCTTCTTTGTGATGATATATTTGGGTCTCTCCTATGTGGAGGCACTCATAATTATTTGTTGAATGATTCAGTAGATGAGAGAATGGGTTCGGAGTCTATATAACAAAGACCAGCTTCACAAATGGTGGGGACACAGGCATGGAAATGTACAAAATAATGTTAAATTTCAGGGAGAGAAGACAAAATAATTTGCGTCCAGCAATCACAGCTGTGCACAAATGTATTTTTGAATGTTACCGCAGCCCTGAAAAGGATGTGAAGCGACGTCTGATTTAAGGCTTTCCGAGATGTTACTTGAGCTTATGTTAAAATGAATTTGGCTTCAGGATTAAGTTCTTTCTTGGCTTCACGGTAGCGGCCGTCGCTTTTCTGCACAATTTTCTCTTTTCGTCTTGCTTTAGAGGATGTGTATTGAGGGAAGACAAACCAACTGGGACAGACTTCGCTCCACGTTGCTTTTGAGGAATACAGGAGAAATTCCTGCATAGATGCCCATGTTCACCTCCATTCGTCTCCACCTGCAAAGAAACACACGGATCTGGCTTCTTTGTGGATTCTCTTTGAGTCCTCTGACACTCCCAGGAGTGGTTCCTACGTGAGGGCATGTCACACATCATTCTCCAACCGCCCCCCCGGGGTCAGCTCAGAGCTTGGAGGAAGTAGCCTCTGAGTAAGAGCGCCACCCGTGGTAGACATAACCCACAGCTCCATCGGCCCAGATCACTTCCTGGGTGCAGCCCAGATCACTTCCTGGGTGCCTGTGTGTGCCTCCTTCTGATCCCAGGTTCTGTTCACCTCACCTGACACTTTCAGAGCCAGTTCTCAATTCAGATGATAATCTAGCACGAAAAATAAAACGACCCTCACCTAAAAGGAGCCACAGCAGCAAAGGTGCGTTAAACAAAGCATAGGCACTTTGAAAAAAAATTGGTAACTGGTCGAGAGGAAAGAAATGTTCGGTTACTCTTTTTTTTTTTTTTTGGTTTTTGTTTTTTCCTGCTTGGCATCGGGCTGTCTATGTAATAAGGATGAAATGGGCTTTAGAGGGACGAGGACCCAACAATGCTTGAGAGGCTGGCTGGGGGGACAGCCTCCAAGGCAGAGCCATTCAACTGCCTTCAGTCATTTCCTATTTTTAATATTAAAGGAATATGGAGAGAAACAGGACAGAACATAGCGTTCTGGGAAACCAGTAATCAAATGGCCTAAAGCTAATGTTTACTTTTTGGAATGTTTTATGAAGGCATTACTTGGAGATGTAAAAAAGAGAGAGAGCACCTAATAATAGCCTTTCAGTGGCGGAAACAGAAAAGCAGCACAGACATGATAATTGAATTTGGTTTGGATGGTCAAAATCTGTGTGATCCTACAGCTGTATTTTCTAAACCATCCGCTTGACTTTTAATACATGTTCTACGTTTTGTTTCCTTTGCCCATCGCTGCATTTGAAAATTGCTAATTACCTTACAAGCCTATTCAGTTTTCCTTTGCTACTATTTTTTTCTTTCCCTCCTGCAAAGGAAGACGCTCGGCCATCATTTCTTCTCAGCCCTCAGTTCCCTCACCCAGCCGTCCAAGCAGGTCAACAGAGGATCAGAGTCAAAGCAGATCCTGAAAACCTATGAGCAAAAGATCAGTAAGTCCAGCTCCATCCCTAGGAACACCCCCAGGAACACAGGTTGGGGTCACCAGCACTTTGCCCCACATAATTCAATGTGCACACGACAGGCAAACAAAATGAATGGGAGCATCTGTGTGGCACTTAATTCAAGGTTTGGTACCATCTGAATGATAGAGCCTGGGTTCCGAAGTTGTGATATAATTTTATTTATATGTTTCGAGTCCTTATTATGTCTCGTATAACTACTTATATCTCAAAATCCTTTTCGGAATCGTCCAAGAGAAGAATCTCCATGTGTCCCAATCGATGTTTATTTGACCTTGGGTTACGATAAAGAGCAGTGCCATATTCGTGCTATAATTTAATACTGCTCTCAGATGTTTCTATTATGAGTTCTGGACATCTGGGAGCTCATAAGATGACTCTGGGATTTGCAAATTCTTCCCATATGTGTGGACTTGCATAGACTTGCAATGTTAAGAAAATAAAAGCTCTATTACAGCTGGACTCCGAAAAATTATTGACCACGTTTTCTTCTTTACTCGTTGTTTCTTAGTAGCCCAGAATAATAACCTTTAACATTTGAATAAAATGTTCATAAAATATTTCCAAATATATTTTCCTATTTGATCTATACAATGTCAGGTGAGTTAGGGCACTGTCTCTTCAGAACACTGTGACTCCGGTAGGTGAACTAAGTTACTCAAGGTAAAATTGCTAATAAGGGATAGAACTGGGTTGAAGAAATACTCAGTCATTCATTTTTTCATTCACTCATTCATTCACCAATACCTGCTGAGCACTTATTACAGGAAGGGTGTGATGTTAGGCGCTGAAGATACAACCCAACCCCTGTCCTTCAAGAGCTTGTCATCCAGTGGCGATGATACATATATGCTAAAAACTAAACAATGATTTATTTGCAGCTGTGAGGTATGCTATGAAGGAAAAGTACGTGAACAATAAAGGTGTAGAGTAGGAAGTCTGTATTCATCAGATAATTGCAAGAAACTGAATCTGTTCTAGCTAACTTAAAAAGAAAGGGATTTGTTAGAGGGTAATGGGTTTACAGGAACTTCCAGAAGGACTAGTGAACCAGCTAGGATGGGACTTCCAGGAAATACTATAGCAGTAGATGGGTTTACTCTGCAGAGCACAGGCCATATCCAGATCTCACTGCAAGAAAAGTTTAGGAAATGTATGTTTGTTTGTTTAGTTTTCTAATATCTGTATATGGGAAAGGCCCCTTGGTGGGGTTTGAGATGGGTTTTAGGCAGCCAATCCAACATACTACGTCAAGAGCCTAACCTAGTCTGGGGTCTGGCTTCCCTGAGACTTGGGGTCTGGCTTCCCCGAGACTTGAGTTCAGCTGACATTGGAAGGTGGTAGAGGAGTTCGAGATGATCAGGTGAAGGCACACGGGTCTGGAGGAAAAAACCTTACGTGTGCTGGGGACAGCCTATAGGAAGGTCCCGCTGCAAGACAGAACGTTAGGCATTTGAATTGTTGACAGAAGGCCAATGTAGCCAGAGTGTATGAAGGGAGGTAAACAGGGGTCATCAAGGACTTTGGGAACACATTAAGTAGTATGGACTGCTTCCTAAAGTCAGTGGGAAACCATCATAGAGTGACCTAGGTCCTGCGAAGCTCATTCTGTTGATCCTTTCCCTCTTCTTCATAGACCTTGTGATCTTATGATATCAATAATCTCTAACCTGATCGCTGGACTCTTTGCACAGAAAGTGATCTAATCTGAAAGTATATCTATTTAGAGAGTTTCACACTGAGGGAAAGCCACAGACTGACTCCTACATCTAGCAGTTCAGCCTCTCAGGGGGGATACTCCCAGTAAATGAGGATCGTGATTCAGAGCAAAGCACCTGAGACATGATTTCATTTCATGTGGTTTGCCGTAGGCCATGGTGTGGGGTGGTTATGGGGTGGTGGTTATGGGGTGGTGGAGGCTCTCAGGTTCTGTGACCACTCACCATTCTCTGTATCCCCTCTCACTAGGTACTTCTGATAAATCATCTCCTTATCGGGAGTTGGCTGACATTGGCATTTTTGCATGTAGTTGTAGGGGGATTGGACCCTTCTCTAGGCTAGAGGTGAAGGCAGTTTAATACCCACCTGGAAACCCATCAGAGCCTTGACCCACACTCCTTCCACTTACCAATAACCTACCAGAATCCTCACTATCCCCTTTTAAAATAAATGGAATTGGAGACATCTTAAAAAAACATGACGTGTAACCTATTATCTAAATTTCCTAAAGCTCTTGTTTTTTTTTCACTTTTCCCTCTGAGTTCTTAGCTATCCCTAAGGAAATTCTCTTCAACGGAATGCAAAGGTCATCCTGGGTACATATATTATGCGATCATTTCAAATGAATAGCGTTCTTCTTTACTACTATGTCCTAATTCCTCTTTAATTTTATGAATCCCTAAAGTTTCCTTACATGGAGAATCTGTACCAATAAAGTGTAGTTCTGAAGGAAGCCAAAGTCTGCAGTCTTTTTTATTTTAAAATTCTAATAATTTCTTTTGGTCATTATTTGGGAAATTTGCCAGAAGTAGACAACTTGATGATTCTCTCATAGATCAATGAAGGGAGTTTTAAACACATTAAGCCCTACTGAATTGTCTTCAAATATGTCAGTTATGTATCCATACAGTATATGAAGGCAGAGACAGTTGTCTGTCCTAGGAACATATTTGATCTTCATTGGATGAACCACAGACACTCTCAGTACTGAGTATCAAGCCAGGAAAATAAGACCGTATTTCTCTTTGAATAGGATATCTTTGTGAAGTTTCAAGAATCTTACACCTTCTAAATGGAATTACTCTTGGGGGTCCAAGAAGTGTCGGGAGAAACTGTCACAGATATTTAGAGAAGTAAACTTGGCCTCCAGAAAGTACATTAACAAAAAAAAAAAAAAAAACAAGAAAAACAAAAAAGCAAAACAAAGGGAAACATCAGCAGAAACAAAGGTATCTGTAACTCTTCACCAGAACTCAAACCAGTTCTTCTTCGGGGGGACAGCATCGTGGACTCAGTTCTCTTCTTAAAACCATGGGGAAAAGGCACCATTTTCTGCAGGAAGAGAGTCAGACTCCCTTGACCACAGTGGGTTTAGAGGCCACAGCAGAAGGGAGAGTTTGAATCGACGAGTGGTCTTGAATTGAGTCATCTGAGGGTGGACTGTCTCATCCTTCAGCAAGAGACATGCCTGGTCTATAAATCCAATCCTAACAGATTTCTATGAGACTCACCGGAGACTGGATAACATTCAGAATGGAATGAGGTAACAAGTAGATAAGTGAATGTAATTCATTATTCTGATCTTCATAAGTAATATTCTGTTGCTTTTGTTTTTCTTATGTAAAGAACTTTATCTCTGCCCATTATGTCCTGCTTCTGAGAGAGCTGTTTTTTCGGGTCTGCAAATGAGATCATGGTACTGGACCAAATAACCAATAAGCCCTCCAATGCCTCTGGGAGGTTCCTACTGACAAAAGTTTCCCTATCTGGCAGGGATCGCTTCTGCGGGAAGTCTCTTGCAGGGGAATTTGCTGGGGATTTTTTTTTTTAATGTTTAATAATGATATGGACACACTTAGTCTCTCCTCCTGGCCTCTTACCCTCCAGCAAAAGAAAAATACAATCCTGTCCCAATTTGTCAGATATTTTCTTTTACTGAGACAATAATATCCACTTGAGACATAATTTCACTTCATTCGTTAACTATGAACAAATGTTCTATTTGATTTATCATTTTGACAAGGAAGTTGTATCATCTTCTTCGTTAGATGAATGAATCGATGCGTTGTGATCCACGCATACAAGAGAACACAGCTCAGCAATTGAAAGGGGCAAACCATTAACTCACACAATCACCTGGATGAATGTCAAACGCCATTTTGCTGAAGTGAAGGAAGCCAGACCCAAAGGCTACAAAATGCATGAGTCCATTTAAATGACATTCTGGGAAAGCAAAACTATAGGGATGGAAAACGGGTCAGTAGTTGCCAGGGATTGGGACTGGGGAGGGATGACATGATTATAAAGAGGCGGGGAATTGGGGGCGGGGGGCAATGGCACTGTTCTATACCACGACCATGGGGATGAAGGCACACCTCCATGCACTTATCCAAACCCATAGAACTGTACTCCACAAAGAGTGAATTTTATTTTATACAAATTAACAGGAAAAAAGCTATGTAAAATAAATCTACAATCAAGTTAGACATTATCAAGAAACGAGGCAGCATTATGGGGCACCGGTGTGGCTCACATCATGATCTCACAGTTCATGGGATCAAGTCCCAAGTTGGGCTCCGTGCTGAGCGTAGAGCCTGCTTGGGATTCTCTCTTCCTCTCTCTCTGCCCTCCCCAGCTCTCAAAATAAATAATAAAATAAACTTAAAAAAAAAAAAGAAAATAGGTCGCTTTATGTGCTGATCATTCTTTGCATAAAGTAGACAAGAAGACTACCAAGGTATATAAAGATGTAGTCTACAGTAGTGTTTCCCAAAGTGTGGTGTGTGGAACACGAGTGTCCCTAAGCATGTCACTAGGTATTGCTAAAAAAAAAAAAAAAAAAAAAAAAAAAAAAAAAATCCAAATGGCTTCTCAACGGTGTCAAATGAATTTGGGAAACCTTGCATTCATGATCCCATCCCCCTTTGGGAAAGTTATGGTCTATATTAATGTTAGGAGAAATTCTCCCACAGAACAAAACACACAAACCTAAGTGACAATCGCAGACACAAACTTTAACATAGTAGTTCTCAACCGTGATTAAAGGTGGAATTCTGTTCTTCATAGAACATCGATTAACATCTAATAGACACGGTTTGAGAAATGCTGATCTACGATAGAGAGGACATTTTACCACAGGAATCACACAATCTTAGTACCAAAAGGTCTTCCTGTCCTTTGGATGGAGCCCAACTTAGCCATTTTTTAACAGAGGAGAACATATCCTCTTTTCAAGTGTGACCGGTTCGTAACTTCACAGTTTTTTCTTTTTTTTTTTTGGTAATACGATCCATATTTAACAATGTTTTAAACTTTCCCCCCTCTCTCTCTCTGCACCCCCTACCCCTCCCACCTGTGGAGTTTGGAAACAACTCCTGGCCATATGCTGCTGTAACAAAGAGGGGAGAAGAGTGCTGATCTCTGGGGACGCTCACCCGGATACCCCTCTTCTCTGGCACTGCTCCTGAAATCTAGGAGCGGATGCTCAGCCAGCATGCCCTTCCTGTGTCCCTGTCCCCGCTTTGGCCTCACGTGAGATGCAGGTCTGCACTAGACCCACCAGATCCTTTCTCCCAGGTGCAAGAGAGACAAGCCTCAGAATGGCATACTCAAAGCTTCTTAGTGCCAGGGCCTCACAGACGAGCTTCATAGTTTTGCCCTTCCCGAAACTTGTTTTCATTTCATTTGTTTGGTTCGGCTTCCTTTTGCATTCAGCGAGTTACTGCCCTATCCTCAAGCACATTCCTCTTTGGCTAACGTTAGCCTTTGTCACTTGCAGCTCCAAAAAACTTTAGTATGCGGGGAGAGATCCAGTATCTTCCGAAACTTCGTCTGCCTGTTGGCAGGGTGGGAGGGGCCACATGGAGCAAAGATTGGCCAAATTGCCCCAAATTTCTGGAGAAAAGTACTAGGGGAATGAGGACCCAGTCCAACGTACCTGCAGATTAAGTACAACATTGGATTCGTGCTCTGTTCTGCCAACTAGCTCACTTCAAATTCTTGTTCCCCGCACTTGGAGGCCATCTTGCTCCCCTCTGGCTTGGTGGGGGGGGGGGGGGCTGGGGAGGTTTAGTTGGAATCCACCCTTGAGGAGTTGAGATTTCATTTTCAGTTAGCTCCCTCCCTCCTGTAAGTAGGATGGTTTCCTTGTGACCCCTCGTCTCTAACTCTTCAGCCATTTCCAGCCTCTCTGAAATTCTCTCCCAGACCCTTCACACTCCACTAAATACTTCAGGAAGTGACTTAGTCCTGCAGAGATGTGTATGGGCTTCTCTGGTATGGAGTCTAAGCGAGGCCTTAATTTTATCTCGACATCTGGACAGGCGCATTTTGGACTGGTTCCAAAGCACCTGAGGACAGTTGCAGTACCTTTGAGGTTTGCAGTAATGCAAAGATTTATATGCGGCATTTACCCCATGCTGGTCCGGAGTGTTATTCTTTTTCATCATTGATTTATACGCTTGCTCAAAGTTTTTCTAGTTGTAGGTCGGGATCTCTGCGTCGGCCTCGGCACACGAGTGTCCGGGAAGGCACAGCTTGCCTTCCGCAGCCCAGCAGTGCCCCGCACGACACCGGGCACGGGAGTGGGCATAAGGAAAGGTCTCCACAACGTTCACTGTATTTGCAAAGGGGGAAAACCTGGCAGCCGTGTCCTACCCCGGGGGATGGGCACCTTGTGTTATCACGCGTCTCAGGGCCTCCCAGCCCTCAAAAGAAAATCACATATACTCACACACACGGCGAAATGTCCTTAGATAGGACCAAAGCTTTATAAGGAAACTTTTTCTAATCTTTTTTTGTTTTTTTTTTTTTTGATTTTTCAATTTGATGCAAATGTTCTTAATTCCCACCGTGAAGCTCACATTTCCCTGGCTGCGCCGGAATGGGCCCTCTTCCCTCAGCCGCCCCCGAAGCCAGGTGAACCAGATTCGTGTTTTTGGCGATGTTGGCAGGTCCTGGCACGGCCTCCCCCTCTGTGCCTATCCATCCGATTCCACCTCCGATTCCTCCACCAGGATGAACAGAGAAAGTCTCCTAATCCTGTCGGGGACTGTGTTTTGGAACCTTGTGGGAAATTACCAACAGCCCTTATTTTCTATGCGAACTCTGCTTAGGTGCTTGAGTGGCAGGAAATTCTACAAATAGGTCAAGAGAAAGGATCAAGGACATTTTGGGGAAACGGGCACTCTGTCATACAAATAGAGCTCAATCATCAGATGCCAGAGAGGAGCAGTGGCCAGGAGGACCATCTTTCCTTCTTTCCTGTACCTTTCCCAGACCCCGGTCTGTTCTGGAAGCCCCTTCCCTGTGTTCTCCCAGTGCTCTGTGCCCTGGCTGGAGCCTATGCACTTGTCAGTCTTCCTGACTTGACCCGGAGCCCCTTGTGGAAGGGGCTGTGGATTCTCTGCATCACGGATGCCCATCCCAGGCCCTTAGTCATCATGTGGTGAATGCTGGCCTCTCTGGGCATACTCGGCTGGCTCCATCAGTCAGCTTCATGTGTTGTTTGCGATTGGATTATCGCCTGCGCCACCCGATGAAGAGAAAACACCCCCCTGTGCTCGGAGTCCCAGAATAGCTGCTCTCTCCATCGTTGAGGGCCCTGAGGGACCGAGCTGCAGAAAGAGAGGGTCGGATTATGAGCAACAAGCATCCCAGCTGGCAGAAAACTGTTCTTTCACGGTCCATTAGACTCTGGCCTTGAACCGGTGGCATCTCTTTGGCATTGAGGGTAGAGCGGAAAAAATGGGAAAGAAAACTCACCAAGTTCTCCCATGGAGGTAACGCATCAGAGAGAGAGCCCCGGACTCCCAACTTAACCGTTGGTTAGGATAGCTGTTGCGTACTGAGTCCCGGCTGTGTGCCAGGAGAGGGTAAATCGCATTATAACACTGTCTCATTGAATCCCGACAAACCTGTGAAACCAATATCCCTTTTTTGCATATGAAGAAACTGAGGCACGCACATGGAGATCAGAGAGTCCCTAGGCTGCTCAGGAGTGTGAAACCTCTCTTAGGTGGCCCACTATTATATTTCTAGCCCAGAGCCACGACCCAGATCTGAGGAGGAACCCCAACAACTCCTGACCCACACCCCTTTTAGGCCAAAGGGGGTTACTGATAAACTCCATGGCATCGGTCAGGCAATCTAACTTCTTGGAGCCTTATTTGACGGGAACGAAATTTAGGAATGGCGATGCCTACCTTTCAGGACACTCGGGAGGCTTCATGAGTGACGCACATGAGAGCGGAATTGTTTTTCAATTGTTTCTCACCTCCTTAGAGCTGGATATGCCTTAGGCACCTGAGAAAACTGAGTGATAAATACACCGGCAAGGAGACAGGGACAGAGGCGGCATGACTATTCCTGGCTGCTGCGGAGCTGGCTTGGGCCTGGGGATGGTTTTTCGTGACATTTGGGCGGCGCTGGTGTGGGGAGGCACACACACATGTAGGTCAGAGGGTCTGGGGGCTGCTTAGGAGTGATGTGACGGTGGGCCACGACCGTGCGGCCATTGCTGTTCACCTGCCTCTCCCACTCACAAATCTGCCAAATATGTGCGTGCAAAGAACTGCGCATGTGCGTGCATGTGCGTGCGTGCACGTGTGTGTGTGCATGCGTATGTAGAACCCATTTTTTCCATTATTAATAGCAAGATTCCCTCATCGGGGACATTTGATGGCTTTGATGCCACTGAACTCATTATTATTTTCTGCTAGACATGAATTCTGCATACATTTAAAAAATTAATTCAAGTTCAAACAGAGGAAAATCCCGATTTCACTCTCACCCTCACCTAGGGACTAGGAAGGCGTTGATGGGACAAGTTAACCCACTGTTTTGCTCAGGGCTGTACCGCTGTCGCCTGAAACAGCACCTGGCACAGAGCAGCTCCTGGCACACACTTGTGCAATAAATATGAGAGTCAGAGCAACAGCCAGGCCCATCTCCCACACTGTCATTAGAATTACCTTTCTAGAACGCATCTCCCGTGGACATATTTACAGGCTCATACCTCACTCAATCACTAGTAGCTTCCACAGAAGCCCACACACTATCGTGACTATGGGACTTCCCATGAGCTGACCTTTCTTCTTCAAGTTGCCCTCGGCACTACCCACTTACCAAGATCCTATTTATTCTTTCTCCTTTTAAGTTCATTTTTTTATCTTAAGAGAGAGAGACAGAGCGAGTGCAAGGGCAGGGGAGGGGCAGAGAGAGAGGGAGAGAGAGAGAATCCCAAGCAGGCTCTTGGAAGTCTGACGCGGGGCTCAAACTCCTGCGCCGTGAGATCATGAGCTGAGCGGAAACCAAGAGTTGGCCATTCAACCGACACTGAGCAGTGTCCCCACACTCCTACTCAATCTTAAGGGCCCAGTACAAATGCAGCCTCACTGGTGGAATTTTTCCCGTCCTTCCTTGGTAGAATAAGGGATCCTTATTTGCTCTGCCCCTGAGGCACTTTCTGTCTGCCTCTCTTCCAGTGCTTGGCTCTGTTCCCGATGATACTGCGATAATCTTATGTTGGTTTCTTCCACTTGACCATCACCTCTCAGGGGGCCGGGAACCTCTTTGTTTTTCTGTTCCTTCGGGCAATACTTACAGATACTTACGGAAACTGTTGAATGAGTAAACGAAAAATATGTGCAAAAAAGCCACGAGTTAGATCGGAAATGTAAAGAATAGGGGATACTATCAAAGAGAAGATACGAAACAAATTGCATAAGTCAAGAGGCTACCTCTACTGGTCTTCCTTGTTCACAAACTCTGATGAAAAGAATACATACTCTATGAAATTCCTCTTTGCTCTGTACATAACAAGGCCAAACAAACGACTCATGGTTCAGGAAAGCTAACTACAGGCCAGTCACAAAAGCAAGTCACGGCTTTATAATTCAGACCTACCCGAAACAGAGAACAGAGGACAGTGAAATTAGACCATGAGCCTCTCTTTTGTTCTGGTATCAGGAGGGGAAGGCTGAACTGTTGGTGAGGAGAGACTATCAGAGAAGAGTGAAAAATAGAGTTAAACAGAGGAATCATCCTCTGTTCAGAATTTTCTGAGCAATGATTAGACAAGTAATATTAACATCTAAAGCTGTATGAGTTGGACAGAACCTGGTGCCCTGTGCATTTATCGCCTCCCTCTTCCCAGATGCTACAACTCCAAATCAAGCTAATTTCTACAAAGGCCAATACCTACAGTAAACGTGAGCCGGCTCAAGTCCTGGGGCCCCCCTGGAAGCTGCTGCGATTCATTCACAGTGACTTGGGAACCTGGCCTAAGGCTGATCCCTCGGGCCCAAGGAGGCCCTCGAAGGCCTGAAGAAAAACAAATGGTAGACCAGATGGCCAGACATTAGTGGGCGCTCACACGCATAGACTGGATATAGGATTGACTGTATCCTCACAGGGACTCCTATCAAAGGAATCAAAGACAGCTCAAAGCTGAGCAGATCCTAATTTGTCCATATATCTTTGAGATGTGACTATGTTCCTCAGCTCTCTGGCAGTCTGCCCAATTCTCTGAGGGAAACTCAGTTGGCCAGAGTTCACCTGGGTTTATCAGTCCCCCAGGGGAATCTGTTTTCTCTGTGTGCTTCTTTTGTTATTCTGCGGGAACTGGGTCAGCTTTTCAAGAGTGGAAATGTCAGAGGAATAAAGAGGCTCCCTTGAAAAGATCTTTTCCACCACAGAAAGGAAACATCTCAGCATCTCCCTTAAATAACAACATACAGCGTGACAGCCTTGCTTCCGACCCAAAGAAAGAAGAGAGGCCGAGAACACTGGGCAACATTTACACACACCCCTTTGCTGGGGAGACAGCTGGGCTGGGGCTGGATCATCCCAAACACTGAATTAAAGGAACGGAAACATCAACTCTGTGGAATCTTTCGGATGGCAAGCGAGGCTAGGAAACAGACAAAGGAAGGCTTTCAGCAAAAGCCCGATTTTTTATATTGCAGCGTACTTGGAACGTAAGTCTGCTGTCCGGAGCAGCAGGGATCTGACTCCTGGGGAGAAGCCCCATCCAGACTGCTGTCTCCCGCACACCCCAGCAGCAGGCAGAAGGTCCGTTGAGGAGGCCAGCGAGCTGTGGCTGCACCAGTCCGTTCGTTTGTTCTAGAAAGATGCCACCGTGGTGAAATAGATTTCACCCTACTAGTCAGGCTGCTGGGGAGATAAATTTTGCCACAGTCTGGCGTGAAGCATCCCGGGAAACCTTAACCATGAGTCCACCGGCATTGTGGAAACGGGCATTCAAAAGTCGTAAGCCCGATTCACAGCGTGTATATGCCAAGCCCCTTCAGGTGACGGCATCGCTCACCAAGTGCCCCCAAGTTTAGCAGCACCCTCAGCCAGATATACCATCACCCAAACAGTCGACACCCCGGAACAAGGAAAACTGATTACTATTAAGCAACCAAGGGAGGGCACATCGGTGCTTTAGGGTCTTAGCTAGCATCTGTTCTCCCTCTACGAACCTCGATGTGCTATGAAACGCTGTAGTAGTCAGTGGGGGCTCTGCTCAAAAACGAGCGTGCCTGGCCCCCCCATGCCCAGTGTCCATACATCGAAGATAAAACAAACACCAAGATGGCATAGACAGAGCAAATAAGGGGTAAGCAAGGACTCTCAAGTTCAACTAAATTCTCTGGGATAAAAAGGAATGGCAAGAAGTCATGCCAAATCCTGGGAAGCTGATCTGAGAGTCTCGCCCCAGACTTTTGCCCGGGGGCGCCTAGATTCCCATTTGGGCACCTCCTTTCAAGACACCTCACCATTGCCTGCTCTTAACCCAGGTTTGATTAATCCTGGATGACGTGCTACTATTTCAACGGCTGACCAGTGGAGCATCTAAGGAGTGTTTTTCAAAGCTAGATTCACGTAAGAATTAGCCGCGGAGCTCTTCAACGGTAAAGATTCCGGGCTGCAGCTTCCGGATGGGATAGGGACCAGCAGATCTCAGATGGTGCAGGTGTTTGGGGACCTGCGCTGAGCAGCAGGGGGTACGCCAGAAGCACATCAGATCCCGAGGCCGTGTGAGGGGCGGGAGATGGAACCAGGCTCTTCAAGAAAAAGAATTCCACGTGATTCTGAGATGCCCTTTCCTTCTGCAATTCCCTCTCCGCATCTGAGAACACTGGCACTTTGTTTGGGTTAAACATGCCTTGGAGTGATCCTGGCTGTCCCTCTCGTGAACCCCCGTGGCCTTGACATCACTTTATTGGCCTGGGTGTCCCTACTTCGCAAATAAGAGCAGCAGTCAGCTCAGTGCTTGGCAACCATCACGGGGCATCAGACTCCACTGGGGGAGTCTTCATAACGCACAAGTGCCCGGGCCCCATCCGCCGAGAGTCTGACCTGCCTCCCGGCCTGGGGCCCTGGCTTTGGGTACCTCACACTCCCCAGGTGATGTTGCCGTAAGCGTAGCTCTGACGTTGTGTGACTCAGTGCTCACTTCTTATCTGGAGCCTTCCACAGATGATGAGCAGTCTTGCGGGTGGCACGTCCACGATGCTGCGTTAAGGGCCACACGAAGGAGGCTGGAGTCGACCTGCCGTTGGAGAAGCTCATGCGAACACAGAAGAGCAGATCTGCTTTACCTGGTGAGGGATGGCGCAGCCACAAGGTGTTGCCCGGAGCTTTCTGATCCACTTGAACCCATTCAAGACCCACGAGTGCTGTGGCTTCTCCCCGAAGCGTTTTTCCTTGGACAACCAGGTCCTGCTCTGATTCCAAATCCATTTCCTCTCAGAGAGCAGGTTAGCGCCCTAGGATTCTAATCGAGTGTGCGCTTGTGTGCGTGGGGGTGATTTTCTCGCTGACCGGACAAACCGGCTTGTGGGAACCGGGGCTCTGTCAGGGCCTTAGTGTTTTCCGCAGCAACGGTTTCCTGAAGGACACTCTCGAAGAGTCACTGAGCACTCGCTGTGAGCTGGGCACGGCTCCAAGTGTTTTAATTAGTCACCTCAATTGTCCCCACAGCAGCTCTGTCTGCTAGGCACTGCTAATGGTCCCACTGTACAGATGAGGAAACTGAGAAATGCCACCTTTCAGTAACTTCGCTGAAGTTACCAGTCAGTGACCGAGGCGGGATTTGAACTCAGGCATTTTCGCTCCTGAACCTGTAGTCTTTCTTAGGAGAAATCACTCTGCGCCATGTAATCAGTAGCTCGTGTTTGTCCTCAAATGCTGGTACCAGGCCCAACATTCCTCATCACCCTTTGATATCTTAGCTACTCTCAGCTAGTCTCGGGAGATGAAAGGCACAAGGCTCTGCGACAACCAGCGTTGCCCTTGATGTTGCAAAGACCAGGAGACATACCAGCTGTGGGTGGGAAGCTTTGGTGCCTGCGCACTTGCAAATTCATCATCACTTCCCTAAACCCGAACCAGACTGCGGAACGGCTGATCGGCTCTCTGTGACCCACCCCAGAGCTCACACCTGTTTCGGAGGCCCCCGGGCCCCCCCCCCCCCCCCCCACCTCCCTCCCCCTACACACACACACCATCCATCCCAGGGCGGCGGCTGGGGTGACTCAGCTTTACTGAATCCAGTTCTCCTGGTTGCATTTCTCCGGACTTCTCGAGCTGGAAAGCCCCAGACAGAGCAGGTTCGCACCCCTCTGTTCACCGATGGAAGCGGTGCTGTCAGTTTTTGGTTTTGTTTTGTTTTTAATTCAGAAACAACTGGAGTTCTGGGAACAATGTGACAACGTACGCGCCTCCCTTGTTTTAGAAGGTTTTGCTCTGTTCTTTGCACAGCGGACTCAGCCACAGTCAGCAGCAGCTCGTTTCCGACTTTTTTTTTTTTTTTTTTTTTTTGGTAATGACCCCATTCCCTGTATGTCCCATTAACTTAAAAGCTCCATATTACTGCATATTATCATTTTATAAATTGCGTATTTTTCTTGTTTCCTTAGCGTACAAGTCATAAAATGTAAAGGTGGGCTCTCACTCATACTGAAAATAATTTTATGATGTGCTCAGTTGAGCCAGGGGAAGCTGTTAATGGATAATGTGGAGCATGGGGTCATTCCGTGAAAGGGGGCAGTTAAAAGAACTTGTGTCATAAAAGTTAATGAGAAAAAGTCAAGAGTTAGGTGTGTGCTTAAGTGTAAATCTTGATGAACTGTGTATTAATTTCTCCCTTGGGTTTAAGCATCATTCAGTCCGGAAAGCAGCTGTGGAATAAATTCCGTTACTATAAACCCCCCCCTCCCCCAAATTGCCACTTTCCTCCTAAATATGAGAGGTTTGGATCTGCTTCTCAGTCAGTATCCTCAAAAATAGATGGAGACTTTATAGGTTAGGTAAATTTCTTAGAAGCCCTGGAGAGAATCCGCCAGGGGGAAAAAATTATACCCGTGTAATCAAGGCAGATATTCCTCATAGGATTATATAAAGCTTATTGTATATCCCTTACATATTATATTACATGTAACATGTTCTACGACATAGGAGCAATAAGGAAAAAAGAAGACCACACCTTCTCTATTTGTCTTAATCTTAGCACCTTTGCATCGATAATTTCCCCCTCGTTGGAATGCTTTTCCCTCTAAGGAAGCTTGGAGCCTGGATTCCTTTTTCAGTCATTTAGATCCTAAGTTCAATGATATCTCCTCAAAGAAGGCTTTCCTACCAGTCATTTAAAGTACCAGGAGCACTGCTTCATCATATTCATTGTCCGCACATCAGTTACCACACATCTGACCGTCTTCTTCTCGATTTAGTTGTATATTGTTCGTCTGCACCTTTCTAGAATGTAAACCCGGTAAGAACCTCAACCTTGCATGTGGTATGCACTCCTGTAAACCCAGTTCCTTAAAGAATGAGTGCCCGCGGTATCACGGGAGGTCATTAAATATTTACTGTAAGAAAGAGAAGGAAGGGAGGGAGGGGCGGAAGGGAGGGAGGGAGAGAGGGAGGGAGGGAAGGAGGAAGGAAGGTGGATGCTGACCTTGGGTATTAGATGTTGACTTGCACAGTCAGGGAAGACCAAGACTGTGACCTGAGTTAGATCTTAAAAGATGGCAGAGGTGTGGTTCCACGGCTGGAGGAAGGAGAGGCGGATTTTCTAGTTAGAACCTCTGAACAACCGGTTCTGCGGGCTGAGTGTCCTGGACAGCACATAGTGGCGTTACCCCTGGCTCAGAAGGTGAGCCAGCAGATGTTGATGTGCAGTTCACACAGAACTTGAAGAGCTTACACAGTCTCCTCAGTTCCTTTAGGAACCAAGGTTGGTAGGGACTTGTCATCAAAGCTGTTTATGCGTCCGTAACACGTGACCCCCCACCTCCCATGGATCCCGCTCATTCTGATCTTCTAATCCGGACTTAGCTATTAACCTAAGAAATAAGTTCCCCCAAGAAATAGGCCTCCACGTCTTAATCTCCTTGACTCTTTTTAAAAAATCTTTTTTTAATATTTATTTTATTTTTGAGAAAGAGGGGAGGAGGAGGGGCAGAGAGAGGAGGGACAAGCATCCAAAGCAGGCTCTGTGCTGACAGCAGAGAGCCCCATGCGGGCCTCGAACCCATGAATCATGAGATCATGACCTGAGCTGCGGTCTGATGCTTAACCGACAGAGCCACCCGGGCCCCCAAATGTCTTTGATTCTTAATATTCTCCTGGAAACTGGTCTTCTCCATTGGATTCTGAATTGCCCTTTACGTTGACTCTTGTGTCCCAGCAATTTTCCAGCTTATCTCGAACAAGAGTCTACCTGGCCTGTCATTCAGCTACCAGCAGCTTGGGGCTGTCCCTTAGAATCTCCCCCACCTGCACCCTGGCTTGGTTCTTGGTCTAAACTTGGCAGTCAGGATAGTCATTCAGGCCACACAGTCAACTGACTGTTAATTCTTTCTCGCAGTTCTTTCCCAACGCAGTCTATTCAGGCCACCACCATTGAGAGAGTCTGCTCTCGCGTCCTTTGTCACACTCCCCGGGACACACAGGGGCCTCTTTTGTTACCAGTAGCAAATATCAGCATTGTGTCCTGAGACCGTGAAGCCCTCTCTTCGTCCCGGCCCTACAAACCCAGGAAGGGAAAGAGAAAACAACTTCTCAGAAAAAATCCACTCTCATAGCACCAGTTCCTTTCCCTATTTGCTCCAAGTTGGAAGCCTCCTGCTATCTCGCTTAGATAAGATGTCGCTTAGGACACAGTGATTTATTTACACCAGCTCCAGGGCATCCCCCCAGAGGGGGCGATGGGAGATGCCGTTTGTGACACAGAGAAATGAAGTCTGTGTGCTTCTGAACACACGTGGCCCTGCTAACCGTCGCGCAGGGTGCCATCGGCTCGGGTTCCGGGGCTGGGGGGAGGGGAAGCCGTGCTGCCGCCCGCACTCGGGCCTTGGCAGGTCGCGGGGCGCTGTGCACAAGGCACCCGAACCGCATCTGCACGGCTCGCTGCTTATCAGGGGCGCACACTGGCTGCCATGCTGTAGGGCGGCAAAGGAAAACAAAACAACAATAAAGGGAGGCCTTTGTCATGGATTAAAAGGGTTTAGAAACATCTGAGCCATGCAGTTTTCCGGCAGCCGCACTGCCAATGACTTCACGACAGAGCGCGAGAAAATGTGCTAACGGGGTTAGCTGGAGTTGGTGGGGCGGCCAACACGCGTGCTTTGTGAACGGCTCCTTATCTGCCGGCGTGTGCCGATGCACGATTCACGAACGA
The DNA here is from genome assembly GCF_023721935.1 of Panthera uncia. NCBI lineage: Eukaryota > Metazoa > Chordata > Mammalia > Carnivora > Felidae > Panthera > Panthera uncia. The sequence continues at coordinate 8,985,343 of NW_026057581.1, forward strand.
GGTGACCTTTCACAGCGCGAGAGGAACAGGGTTAATGACATCACAGCATTGCTGCTTGTGATTGTGGCTGGGGGCTGGGGGCTGGGGGGGGGGGGGAAGGGGTGTCCCTAAAGAGTGCCGTTACTGGACAGGTGCTTCCTGTTTCAAGGGGGTTAGTCTCGTGTGCATTCCCAACTTGTTTCGCGAGGAAACTCCTCACCTGCCCTGATAGAAGGGTCCATCTCGGTGCAAGAGTGGAGTACTTGGCCCCCTAACCAGTGTTCTTCTGGGGCTCAACAGCGATCGCCTCCCCGCCCCCAATTCTATAGCTGGTGATTTATTTTTTGCTGTTAACCGATACCCCCCCCCCCACATTCTTTCTTTAAACATATAATTATGTGGCCCTCTTCATTCGGTTGCTCAGGTTTGCCTCCAAGCGTCTTTGGATGAATTTGTTTCAAAACATTCAGAAATTTCAGTGTCTGTCGGTCGAGATTTGATAAAAAATAATTAGAAAATCAGTGAGGATATTGACTCTTTGAATAACGCTATCATCCACCTTGATGTAATTGACATTTATAGAGAACTCCCTTCAACGGCCACAGAATAAACATTGTCTTTAAAGCACACAGGGAACATTTACCAAAATAGAATGTATTCTGGGCCATAAGACAGATCTCAAATTGAAAAGAATTCAAGTCATACTAAGTATATTTTCTAATTGCAATGGAATTAAATTAGAAATCATTAAACAGAAAGACTTCTAGAAAATGCCCCAAATATTTAACTTTAATTGAAATATTTAATATTTACAATTAAGTAATAGGACTCTAAATAATCTAATGAGTCAAGGGAAAAATCAAGAGGGGAAGTAGAAAGCATTTTGAACTGAATGCAACAAATGTAGAACATATCAAAATTTGTGAGATGCCACTAAAGCAGCATTTAAGCAGACATGTATTTATAGCAACAAATGTCTGCATTGGAGAAAGAAGAAAGGTCTCAAAACAAATGACCTCAACTTCTACCTTAAAAAAAAAAAAAAGAGAGAGAGAGAGAGAGAGAGAGAGATGAGCCCATGGCCCATGAAACCCAAAGTAGAAGAAAGGAAACAATACAAATCACAGCAGAAATAAAGAAATAGAAAACAAGAAAAAAAATTTAACCCAAAAGCTAGTTCTTTAAGTGAATTAAAGAAAATTGAGAAATCTCTAGCCAGATTTATTGGGGGAAAAAAGAGTGATGTCACAAATTATCAATAATAGGGATGAGAGAGTTGACATCAATATAGAATCTACAGATATTAAAAGAATAATAAGTGAATATTATGAGCTACCTTATGCCAATAAGTTTGACAACTTAGATAAAATGGACAGATCCCTTGAAAGAAACAAACTACCAGAGTTCATTCAAGGGCACATAGGTAAGTTGACTAGCCCTGTATCTATTAAATAAATTGAATTTGTAATTAAAAACCATGTTCCAAAGAAAATTCCAGGTCCTTATGACTTCACTGGTGAATTTACCAAACATTTGAGGAAGAAATAACACCAAATCCTAACAAAGTATTCCAGAAAATTTAGGAGAAGTGACTACTTCTCAACTCATTCTATGAAGCCAGCATTACTGTTACCCAAATCAGAGAGAGATGTGAGAAAAACCAACCAACCAGCCAAGACCATTATCATTCATAAACATAGATGAAAAGCTTCTAAACGTTTTAGCAAATTGAATCCAACAATATATGAAAAGCATTATGATCAAGTGGGGTTTATCCCAGGAATGCGAGAATAGATTAACATTCAAAAGTCAATGTAATTCACCATCTTACCAAACTGGAAAAGAAAGACCATAGTGTCTTCTCAATAGACACAGAAAAAGCATTTGACCACATCCAGCATCCATTTCTGATAAGGACTCTTGGCAAACTAGAAATAGAAAGTAACTTTCTCAACCTGATAAAGGACATCTACAGAAAACTTACAGATAACAGTATACTTAATGTAAATGCTGAATGCTTTCCCACCAACATTAGGACCAGCACGAGGATCCCTGCTTTACCACCTCTATTCAACACTGTAGAATAGATTTTTTTTTTTCTATTTTACTCAAGGCAACAGGCAAGAAAAGGAATTAAATCATCCTTATTGGGAAGGAAAAATAAAACTATCTTATTCATAGAAGACCCAATTTAACAAGGTTGAAGGAAAACACAATCAATATATAATATGCAAAAGTCCGTATGCAAGAATCAATTGTGTGTCTATATCCTAGCAATGAACAATCCGAAATTGAAGTTGAAATTGAAATTGACGGAAAATACCTGTATGCTGAAAACTACAAAATGGTGTTGAGAGCAATTAAGGAATAACCTGAAGTAGAAAAATAAAACAACTGAATAACAAGTACAGTAGGCTCCAATTGTTAGGAAATGAATTCCGTTAATCGGTCACTCCTTTGTGTGTTACATGCAAGAGAGATGTCTGGTAGGAAGGGCACAAAATGTTAGCTCTTTCTGAGTGGTTGGATTTGAGGTCTTTTGTTGATTTTTTTTTTAATTATACTTTACAGTGTCATTTGCTTTTAAAAAAAGATGCACAATCTTTTAAAAGAATGGTAATTTTTTAACTTAAAAATTTCTAAGAGAAATTAGAGTTGGTGGAAGAAATTCAAATAATTATAAACAACGAGTTGATATTTACTCTATATATGGTATATCTGAATTCAAATTAGGCAACTATCTTTTTTTTTATTTCTAAGAGATTTATAAAGAGATATTATGGAGGTTATTTGCATTGCCTATGGCTAAAATGTGGGCTAATTTCACCTAGAACCTTATAATTTTCTTTGTTACTCTACATTGTATCTATTGATTGTGAATCCAGTTGATTTTGAATACATACTTGTGTCTGCAAAGAAATTGAGTCAACTCAATCATTCCAATGAAGAAGGGGAAAATTAGCATGGATCATCAAATATGACAGAGATATAGCCCAGTCTCAAGATGGCACATCGGCAAGGGGAGTTGCGCCACAGGTCTGACAACTGCATGCTAAGGTCTGAGCATCGCCAAGACTGAGAGCACATTGCTACCCTGACCATTGTGAAGTTAAAAAACAGGAGTCAGATGAGCAGATCAAAGATCAGTGATTTTGTCCCCAATTGGGATAAGACCCAAGCCCCAAATATTTATCCGAAAAGTGAAGATTAACTGAATGCATGGCGGAAGACACCCAGCTACATATGGTTATCAGGTGGCAGTCGTGTGCTGATTCAGCTTCTCCCCTTAGTGGAACTCTTCTCTTTGGTACTTTGTAAACACCTGGGATCTTAGTTAAATATTTTAAGCTCGCAGAAAGTAAATAAATAGGTTAAGAACATCTGGCTTTGAAGTTTTTAAATGTATATAGATATTTAGTATGACTGTTTCAGTTAATGGGAAGGAATAAATGGCAGATCATTCAGTCACTTGGATTTCCTGTAGGAGCTTATGTTAGACAAAGGCAGAATGAAAGCCTGGGTAGTGGTTACAGTATCACACCTTTGGTGTTAGCAATGTATCACTCACTGCAGTGCTAAAAGCAGCTAATTCACTCATTTCTATACATCTGCTATCCATATGTAACATACATCTACATCTATATCTATCCATTTCAGTATCTATCTATAAACGTTAATGTCAATTTAGTAGCAAAGAAGATTTGTCTCCGTAGTTGCTTGGGTCCATGGAGACCAAACTGATTGACTATTTCACTGTTCAGCCAACAGTTGAAGATCTAGGAGAGAATTAGGAAGAGAGAAGAACAGACAGATGGATGGACGGATAGTTAAAATTGTTTACTTGCCTCTCTCAAGCAGCCCAAGATGTCTGGATAGATCTAGCAGCTCCATTCATGTTTGGATTAAAAAAGGCTGGAGCAAGGAAAGTGTTGAACCGACCCAGTCCTGCAAGGGCTGTGGGTGCATAACTGGAGAAGAGGGAAAAATTTTTTAATCGCTACAATTTGTGTAGATGGGGGTTCTTAGTTGCAAACAATAGAATTCACTGAAGCTACTTGAAGCAGACAAGGAATTTATTGAAGGATCTTGAGTAAGTCCCAGAAGACTCATTTGGACCAAAAAGCCAGATTTTGAGGCTATACAGCCATGAGTGATGCCAACCACACTGAAGCAGCTCTCGTGAAACATGCCCACTGGCTTCTGAGCAAACACAACTCTTAGCACTGGGCACTGTTACTCCAGAAGAAAAAAAATATGCCTTGCCCCCAAATCGATATCCCTGCGCAGCCACTCCTTCGTGATGGTTGGTTCTGAACCCAAGTCTGTCATCAGTGTTCCAATTGGCTGAAGGCAGGATAATCATTAATACTAGGTATAAGGCATTGGGGGAATATGAATTCTACATAGCTTCCACCTATGTAGAATATTAACAAAACATGAGAAGGGTGCTGGCAGCCAAAAATGATGAATGTTTACCCCACTAGACAAAATTTTCCAGGTGACTTCTGTTTCAAGAAGCTATTCAGAGTCATCTCCAGTCATCTATTCTTCTATGGAAGGTAGCAAATTATTTGGTAATGTCTATGAAGTGCTGGAAAAGTGTTACTTATCTCATCTTCTCTGCCATTGGATTGGGAAAATACTTATGAAGATCTTTCATCAGGTCTCTCAAGGGTTTCTAAACAAAGTTGAGCACATTTTCAGCAAATATGACAGATGAGTACATAACCAGGTGGTTCAGCCTATGGAGAGAATCCAACTCACCCCCCTCGGGTATATACTCTACAGCTCCAGGTTAGAACTACTGTGTTCACTTTGACTTACACCTGGAATACTAAAGTGAGCTGGCTTTGGAAGGATAGGTAAAAGATGCTAGTTTGCAAAGCCATTTTCAGTCATGCGTACAATCCCCAGGTTGAAGGCTTTATCCAGAAACACTTGAAGTTTTTTCACTGTGACCCAGAAAGGTGAATGATAAATTTTCTTTGCCCATGAGCATCCATAGGAGACAATGTTTTTACAGATACTGCTCATCTCTTCACCTACCGAAAAAAAAATTCGAGAGTAAGTTGCCCTCAATTGATTAACGATTGTAACAGCTCTGTTAAGTATTCCTTTTAAATCTTCATTCGTGCCTCAGGTGACAAGGACTTCCTTGCGCATTCAGAAAAAGAACAGATTTTGCTTCTGGGAAACATTTTTAATACCTGGAACTAGTCCTCATTTTAAACCATCCTGGCATGATCACATTTCTCATCTATATTATTCTTATCGATGTTATTATATTGTCCATCTGATTTTTCACTAAGTTATCAATATCATCCATTTTCAACTTCTCTTAATGTTATCATTTTATATAATCATAGTATATTTGTCAAAACAAAGTTGTTACATTGCTATTAACTAAACTCCCAATTTTATTAGGATCTCATGAGTTTTTCCACTAAAGCCCTTTTTCTCTTCCAAGGTCCCATCTGGGATGTCACATCACATTTATACATCATGTGTCCTCTGGTCTGTGACAATCTATTCAACTGTGCTTGTTTTCCTGATCTTGACTGGTCGCGTGTGGTAGAATGCGCATCGATTTGGGTTTGATGTTTTTCTCATGATCAGACCTGGTTTATGAGTTTTAGAAAGAATGCCACAGGGAGAGGTGCCCTTGTCATCACAGTATATCAGGAAGTATATGATATCAACATGATCCATCACTGATGGAGTTAAAAATGGTTAATTAGTTAAAAGAGCATTTGTCAGTTTTTTCCACTGTAAAGTTTCTATTTTCTCCTTTCCAAACTCTACTCTTTGAAAGCAAGTACTAAGTCCTCCTGCCTCCTGGAGGAGATGTATGTACATATGTTACTTGGCAATTATTTGGCAATTTCTCTAGGGAAGATTTATCACTTTTCATTTATTTATTTATTTATTTATTTACTTATTTATCCATTTGTATCAATATGCTGTCATGTATGTTTTATACTTTAGATTGTATGTAATTCAATAAAATGCTACTAATTTTTTTTTTTTTTTTGCTCAATTTTTTCTTGCTTTGACCTTGAGATATTTTTCAGGTTGGCTCCTATCTTCCTTTACATGCTTCTACCATTGTGTTTTGCTTTGACTTGGGTGTTGTTGTTTTCTTTTGTTTTGTTTTGTTTTTTTGAGCACTTTCTTATTTTCTGGCACTAGACCATGCTTCAAGCTCACCTTGTATTTTCCTTGACCTAACTCTAGAATCAGCCATTTCACGAAGGAGCCTTGGTTCCCTTTATTGGAGATTAGTATTTAGAAACTAAGATATGAGTGCTGGGCACATGAATCAATAGGTTTTTAAAGCACACAGAACAAAATTATGCAACACAAAATGTTTTGTTAGACTTTTTAAATTATACAAACACCAAGGTTAGCCAAGTTCAAAGTAATTTTGAGTTCATCAGTTTGCATTGAATAGCATCTGGTTGGTTGTACTTGGGATAATAACCATTACTTATATTTTCTGCAATGATTTTATTACATGGAGACCATAGGTTAATGGGACAGAAGGGGAAGAGTGTAAGAACCCTGGGTGTCAGTGGGAGGGGAAATGTAGTAACCAAGGTCAATGGAGAGAAGGTACTCTCCATGGGGACAGCAAGGTTGCCCCCTTCAGCTGTCATGCATATTACCTTTTTTAGACAGGGCTAGCCCTCATTAATGCAGTGGGGATATTTATAGGCAATTCTAGGCTTGTCCAGGGAAACTAATCAATTAAAATTTTGGCTTTTAGCCTATATTAAATTATTAGTTACTTTTCATTAGTATCAGGTGGTTAAGACAAAGAATCAGTTTACCAGTAAAGAGCAAGTTATCCTTACTTCAGCTCTACTATGAGAGTCTTCTTTGTTTCGAGCACATCTCTCAATCATTCAGCATTTCTGGTGTCACAGTAACGTATCTGTTGGCCTGTGACTCAGGACCATGTTGCTGAGTGTCGAAGGAGACAAAGAAGAAGGCTCTGCAACTTGCAAGGTGTGTGAACCGGGGCAAATTATTTCCCTTTTTAAATCCCCAGATTCTCTACTTGTAAAAAAAAGATCATAACAATAATATTTAACTCGTAGAATTGTTGTGGGGATTAAATTAAAGAATGTTTGTTAAGTGCTTAGTAAAATATCTGGCACATAGTACATAATAAGAACCAATTTTCATAGCTATATGAGAGAGAGAGAGAGAGGTCACAAGCAGGGGAGGGTCATAGAGAGAAGGAGAGAGAGAGAATCCCAACCAGGATCCCCACTGTCAATGCAAAGCCCAACGTGGGGCTTGAACTCATGAACTGTGAGATGATGACCTGACCTGAGCTGGTCATCAAGATGATGACCTGAGCTGATATCAAGAGTCGGGCACTCACCTGAGGGAGCCACCCAGGCACCCCCTAGGTACAATTATTAAGGTTAATTTTTTTTTTCCATCTCAGGGGTTCGTGTTATGTTATAGAGTATGTCATTTGGTCTTCCTGGTCATTTTGGTTCCTGCCTTTTGTGCTTCCTACGAAGATGTGAGGGCGTAGTGCTCACTCTTTCCTGGGCGGATAAGGTGGAGGCTCTACGCCCTTCAGATGGACTCTCCGATGTCCCTCTGCCCCTTTCTGCTGACAGGAGCCACGAGTTCTCCCAAAAGTCAAATACTGAACCTGAATTTTATGCAGAAAACATCCACTGATCCTTCAAGATGAGTTACTGTATAGTTTTCAAAATATCATGTGACTAGGCTTAAAATTCAGTCCATTCTTCCATAGCAGTAATGTCCAAGGATGGAGGTGGGTGAGGTTTTCTAGATGGTCAATTTGAGCTGCTACAGTTCTAACATTTACGATAGCTACGGTTCTATGGGTTTTCTTCTGTTATAGGATAGTAACTCACTATGGTAATAAACACAGAGAAATATCTTGCTTTTTTTCCCATCGCGTCGGAAAGCTTATGGGTTATTTTTATCTTTTTATATGTTCCGTGTATATATATGTGTGTGTGTGTGTGTGTGTGTGCGTGTGTAAACATTTATGTGTGTGTGTTTCAACATCTTCTAGTCCACTCTTAAAACCTTTCCACTTTTTGCCTTAGGAACTTTGGCTGGTATTATAGGGGTGATGGGTCTGAGAGATTTGCAACGCCCTCAGGTAGGTCTGCTCAGGCTGCCTCTTACACATGCTAAACACGCTTTAAATCCTGAGAGCGAATGAATGCATTGAGTAGCTATCCAATCCACATTCCGTCTGAAAGTGTTTTACTTTAACATGTTAGATTCAAAGAGACAACTGCTCTCTGGCCTAGACAATGTCAAATAAATTATATGCTTGAACCTGCCACTTGTCAACAGCTCATTTGAGTGTCGTACAAGCTCCGCCATATAGTCTCGAGAGGAAGCAAGCACTTCGAGTCCATTCTTCACTTCTAGGAGGGCACCGTGGGTGTCCTTTGAGAAAACAAAGAAACACGATTCCATTTGTTATCTTTCAGATTTTCTCTTTAATCTAGACATATGCCAGATTCTAGAAGGAAAAGTGCTAGTTGCCTTCTAGGTTACTGATTGAAAGAAACATTTCCCAAATCGAACCAAACTGGCTTAAACAGGCAAAACTAATATACGATACTAGAAGTCAGGATCGTGGGGAACGTCTGGGGGGCATCGACTGGAACAGGACATCAGTGGTCTTCTGTGCTGAAACAGGTTGTTTCTGGACGTGTGTGTTCATTGTGTGTTTGTGTTCATGGGAAAATCCATCAAGCTGTGCGCTAATTATTTGTGTGTTTCACTGTAGGTATGTTATGCTTTATTCAAGAGTTTACTTTTGTGGTAAAACTAGACAGTGGAACATTATTCAGCACTCCAAAGAAATGACCTATCAAGCCATGAAAAGACATGGTGGAAACTTAAGTGCATATTATTTAAATGAAAGAAGCCGACCTGAGAAGGCTATATACCACGTGATTCTAACAATATGACATTCTGGAAAAGGCCAAAAAAGCCCAAGAGGTCATAAAAGGATCAGTTGTTGCCAAGAGTTAGGGGGCAGGGAGGGATGAACAGATGGAACATGGGTTTTTTTGTTTTTTTTTTTAATGTTTATTTATTTTTGAGAGAGAGAGAGAGAGACAAAGCATGAATGGGGGCGGAGCAGAGAGAGGGAGACACAGAATCTGAAGCAGGCTCCAGGCTCTGAGCTATCAGCACAGAACCCGATGCAGGGCTCGAACTCATGAACCATGAGGCCATGACCTGAGCCAGTCAGACGCTCAACCGACTGAGACACCCAGATGCCCCATCACAGGGGATTTTAAGGCATTGAAATTATTAGAAGATAATTTCTAATCTTGTGGATAGATACCACAAGGGTGGATACTTATCATTATATAGTTGTCCAAATCCATGAACGTACAACCTCAGGAGTGAACCCTAGTGCAGAATGTGGAGTTTGGGTGATAATGATGTGTCAATGTAGGATCATCTATCATGACAGAAATACCACTCTGATGGGGGATGTTGATAACGAGGGAGGTCTGGTGGGGGTAGGGGGGCAGAGGACATGTGGGAAATCTATGTACTTTCTACTCAAGTTTGCTGGGGATCTAAAACTGCTCCAAACATAAAACTTATTTTTTTTAATCATGCCCACACACATACACTTTACTTTTAAACCAGAGGCTTTCTTTCTTATCTTAAATAGAATTGCCTACTCGTCATCTCCCAAACATCTAGGTCATGCTGTACAATGTGTTAGGAGGGGGATGGGGAGAGGGTAAAAAGAAGCCAATCAGTAACTCTTTTTGGAGTGCTGACCTATTAGAAGTGAACAGACATCTTCTTTTTTAATTTGTAAGTGTTTATTTATTTTTGAGAGGGAGAGAGAGAGAAAAGAGAGAATGAGAAGGGGAGGGGCAGACAGGGAGAAAGCGTGGGGCACAGAGGACCCCAAGCAGGCTCTGGTCGGTCAGCACAGAGCCCGATGCGGGGCTCGAACCCATGAACTGTGAGATCATGACCTGAGCCAAAGTCGGACGCTTAACTGACTGAGCCACCCAGGCGTCCCAGACATCTTTCAAAATAAGCATTATTTTGCTATTGAATGGCTTACTAATACTTGTTATTCAGAGCAAAAGATTGGGTCAAATCGACATGTCTCTGTATGAATTATTGGATACAGAATCCCCAGAGCTTTATTTGCTTTGTAATTATTTAACATAGTTTTAAATTACCTGGAAGACAAAATGGACAAGGAAGTCACTACATATGCACACGATCTTGAGCTCTTATGCCTAGTGAAATGTCGGGAAACTTGAAGACCTATTTTTAAGAGCTGGTGGGAAAATGTAGCAGATGAATTTTACTGTGGGTGAATTTTGATGGAGTATGAGCCATTAACTCTTCATTCATTCGTTTAATATGTACAAATGCATAGTATATGTCAATTATTGTAGAAAGTACTGGGGTTCCCGTCCCAAGAACTCACAACCCTTGGGGAAAGACAATAACTGACTGATAATAGCGATAGATTATGATATGTACGATGACAGGGCAGGGTGTTCTGAGAGCCATTGGGCCCCTGAACTAAGCTGGGAGAGAGGTCTTGACAAGCCCGTGGGGGGGTGATGGCAGCCGACGTGGGCCTTGGCGTAGAGAAGGATCTGGGGGTAATTGCAGGCTGTTCCCTCAAAATACCAGAGCAGAGGCCTAATGACTTTGCGGGCACGCAGTTGATGAGAAAGCAGGAAGTCCTGAAAACCAGCAAGTTCCCGTGTGTGTGGCTCCAGTCGGTTCAAGAAAGATACAGAAAAGCTGGAGACGTGTCAGAGAAGAGTAATTCAAATACGAAAAGAGATTAACTCCCCTTTGGGGACACTGCATATTTCAAAGTATGAGTCCATCGCTCGGGCTACATCTGTATATTTGACCCCTCCTCCCCACTTCCTCCCACCCCCCCCACCCCAATTACCAGTTGTTGCTGCTGCTGTTGCTGCTTCAATTACCCACGGGTAAATATCAGCTAGCTGCGACTTTGTTTATGCAACGTTCTGGGAGAAGTCATCCATGGGTCAGGTCCTAGTGGCAAGACTCATGTTGATCTATGTGGTGAAGAGAGGCTGCAATCGGAAATTTCAGGTTTGAAATCTCACGTCCATCTGAATGTACCATGCATCTCATGATGTTGTGCTAGAATAAAAGGAAATTCATGCTGTTTTTAATCTGACGCTTTTATTTTATTTTATTTTATTTTTTTTATTTTATTTTTGGGACAGAGAGAGACAGAGCATGAACGGGGGAGGGGCAGAGAGAGAGGGAGACACAGAATCGGAAACAGGCTCCAGGCTCCGAGCCATCAGCCCAGAGCCTGACGCGGGGCTCGAACTCACGGACCGCGAGATCGTGACCTGGCTGAAGTCGGACGCTTAACCGACTGCGCCACCCAGGCGCCCCTAATCTGACACTTTTAAAATGAAGGTGTCAAGGGGAGATTTGGGTTACATTTTATGAACACCACGGAGAAGAAAGCTAACCTGTGTTTCCACGTGGCACAACTCCAGTGGTACCATGCATCATTTGCATAATGATCAGCACTCCCCGGCCACTGCAGTATGGCGCCCCTGGAGATGGCACGCATTTGGGTAGCCAATCTCAGGATCCTAGCACTGCGGCAGCCATTGAAGCTGCGAAAATATAAATTTAAGATAGATGAAATAATTTCTATCTAAGAGAAAATCCTAGATCTTAGTTTCTGAAAAAGTGTGCAGGCTGAACATATAAATAGCACAAAGTAAACAATGATCATATTGGAGGATAGCCCAAAGAATAGAATACCCGTGATTCTACAACGATAATAATAAACGATGGTCTAGATATAGAAGTAGGAAGGAAGAGACAAATCTTGATACTTTCTCCCGTTGAAAGGGGAGTTTATGAATTCTCTTCCTCTGAAGTGTGCATGGACTTAGTGAGTCACCTCCAAAGATTAAAATGTGAAGGATGACCAATAAAAACTCCACAGTGGAGAAAACCGGCAGACCCAACCTTAACTAAGTGGTCAAGGTCAACAACACCAGTGATAAGCCACGATGACATCATGTGCCTTTAACATGACGTGATGAGGTGGGCACCTTGCCCTTTGGTATTTTTTCCAGAACCTCACAACTCTAGTCCCACGTGAGGAAAACATCAGAGAAACCCAAATTGAGGGTCATCCTATAAGGTATTTGACCAGTGTTCTTCAAGACTGTCAACGTCATGGAAAACTGGCAAGTCTGAGAGACTCACGGGTCAGAGGACACTAAGGTGACCTGACAATTAAATGCAATATGGTATCTCAAATGTTATCCTGGAATAGAAGAGGGGCATTGGTAGGAAAACTGGTGAAATCCAAGTAAAATCTGGAGTTTAGATAATAGGTCTGCAGCAAGGTTAATTTCTTAGTCTTGACAAATGTACTTTGGTTATAATAAGATGTTAAAATTAAGCAAAGACGAGTGATGGTCATACAGGCTATTCTATGCCGTTTTTACAACTATCCTGTCATCTAAAATTATTCCAAAATGAAAAGGATATTTGAAATACATAAATAGATTCTAGAAGTATTTAGTTGGGTTAGTAAGTGATGGATCCACCAGGTGGACATTACTGGAAGCCAGAGGTATTTGATGCAAAGCTTTTAACTTTGGGGTATTTACCAAGATTCGAAATCAGCCCAATCTATCACTTACTAACATACGCTCTTACACAATTTATGCTCTTTCCCTGACCTCAATTTCTACATCTTTAAAAACTTGAATACCGCTATCTACTTTATTGGATTAAGTGGCTTAAATGAGATAAGGTATATAAAGTGTTTAGCATAGAGCCTGGCATGTAGTAGGCACTTAATAAACAGTGCTTTCCTCCTTTTTCATAATACCTATCTTAAGCAATCACTAGCAGAGAGGATATTAAGTTTTTTTGTATGATATAACTAACCCCAAATGACATTTTTTATAGAAGAATATTTTACCTATAGGGAAAGAGATCAACACAAAGAGGTTTAGTCTTTGAAAAAAAACCTTTTAGTAAGACAGACTGAATATACACACAAATTTCATTTAAAATGTAAGTGGAAATGAACAGAAAACCAACTGAATGATGACATGTCAAAGACATGCATTGAAAAATAGACTAAGTCAAAGAAAGCTTCCCGGAGGAGGTGAGACTGAGACACAGAAGGGAGGGATGCGTTGGTGCAGGTCTTGGGGAGGATCACGCCGGAGGATGGTGAGTCGCTTCTGACGCAAGAGGTCTTAGGTGCTTGGGCCGATACCCCGTAGACAAAATTGCAAACAGTTGAATGTCACCCTAGTTTTTTTTTCTCTTCTTTAACAAGGGCCTTCCTCAGTCCCCCCCTGATCGGGCCTTTCTCTCCCCTCTTAGTCTGAAGATCTCTCTTGCCACCTCCCACCGCCAAGGACCATGCCCCGTGGAAAGTTATTTTGCTTTCAAAAGCCATTCCACACGCAACCTTCCAAGATCTCTGGCCATTCATCCCAAATTATCAGCCAGGTATCCCATTCCCCAGGGCTTTTCTGAACGTTGGAAACTAACCTTCCTCAGGAATCCCTGGGAGTGGGTGACTATGCTTTCCTGTGCAGAGAGCACATATCTTAAGTTGTTGTTTTTGTGTTGACCTCCAAGCGTGATTTAAGCAGACCTTTTAGCCACTGTGGTATAGCCAAAGGAAAAAGCTTTTGTGCAGGGACCAAATGTCATGTACGCACGGAGTCTGGCTGAAGCCTGGATGGAAGAATGGAGAAGTGATGTGGTTAACGACAGCAGGAGCCAGGGAGGGAGGAAGAGAACAGGGGCAGGAAGTGAGTGGAAACTTAACCAGCTAGTGAGTGGAGCTCACCCAGAGGAGGCTTTCCCCACCTCAGCACTAATGACATCTCGGGCTGGATAATTCCTTGTGTGGGGGGAGAGGCTGTCTTGTGCACTGCAGGATATTCAGCAGCGTCCCTGGCTTCTACCCACTAGACGCCTGAAGTACCCTCCAACTTGGGACAAGAGGAGACGTCTCCAGATATCACCAAATGCCCTCTTGAGAACCACTGGGTTAGAGGGTCAGGCTGTTGTCACTGTGGGTGTTTGTCTATTTGTTCTGCGGATAACGTGGAGGCAGTTTCTGACAAGATATCCTGCTCAGCTAGGCTGTTTCTTGCCTCGGTAGTTTTAATCGTATAATCTTAGTTGATTGCACGTACTCATGTTTTTCTAGGTAGAACTAGTCAATAAAGAGGCGTGAGGCAATTGGGGAGCCTGGCTGGCTCAGTGGGTTAAGCATCTGAGTTCAGCTCAGGTCACGATCTCGAGGTTCGGGAGTTCAAGCCCCGCTTTGGGCCGGTTGCTATCAGCGCAGAGCCAGGTTCAGATCCTCTGTCCCCCTCTCTCTCTGCCCACCCCGCACTCGTAGTGCTCTCTCTATCTCTCAAAAATAAACATCTTTTTTAAAAGAGGAGTGAGGTGTTGGCAGCTTTCCCATGCTAACGGGAAAGTAATCACACACAAGACCTCTCGTTATTTTCCTCCCCAGAAGGGAGAGCTCCTGGCTGCCTCGCGGGTGTGGACGAGCTGTGTGTGGAAAGGACTAGAGATATGTCCTGCTAAAGCAGGTCTTTGCTTTGGTGTGGGGAGTTTCCTGAAAACCATTCTCCACATCTCCACGGAGGACAAACTGTAACCTGGTAAATCGAGGAGGAAAACACTCAGATTTTGCAGTGAACAAGCAGACTTGGATTGGGGGACGACACAGGTTTAGGGAAATGCTTATCCTTTGCTACTGAGATCGTGACGTTCTCATAAACAGTGGACTCTCTCCTGCCTGGGGGACAGGATGGGACATCAAAATGGAGCCATGGCCACAGCATCCCTCCGTGGGTTTTCTCTTGCCAGTTATCATCTTGTCTTCCTTTACCCCCATCAATATCCAGGAGACCTGTCTTTGAAGTGGACTATGAAAAAGTGGCATGACACTTGGAGATCTGGGGAAGAATTTTCAATTTATTCGAATTCTTGGCAGGTAATAACTATGGTAACACCTACCACCCTATCTCCTAGTGACCTCTGTCCACCTTTTATGCCTTTCTTCTTCTTGTTCCCTATCTCTTTTCTTTACTGTTGTCACATTATTTATTCAAGAGATAATTATTCAGTGTCTATTACATGCAGAGCCCGCCAGACCAAGAACGGCCAGTACCCAGGGACTCTGGGCTGCCCTCCGGCCACCAGGTGGGACGGGTCACCGGGGCAGGTGGTAGCGGCTGGAGAGGGAGGAGTCCAGGTGAGATGTGCAGAGGAGGCTGGCCACCGGACGTGGGCAGAAACCCCAACCTCAGTTCTTCAACCTGAGCTGGGGCCCCTGAGCTCTAGCCCCGCTATGGGGAAAAGGACCTGACAGGGACCCCTCCTAAAATAACCGAAGTCCTAGGCAACTTATCCCTGTACAGACTGAGCAGAACAAACCAGATCCCAGTGACCAGGACTGGATGGGGCCAGTGCCCAGCTGGCCGAGACCGCAGCTCCCTGCCTGGGGTCAGGACACTCTGGCCAGAGGTAAAAGTCCTTCCTGTTTCTGCCCCTGCTCACTAGCCGTCATTGGGGCTGATTAATACTGAATTCCATCAGCTCCTGGCCTACGCTTCCTCCCATTCCATTGGGTCGGGAACAGGACTGGCCTCGAGCCTTCAGGAACGCAGCGTTCAAGTGTACCCTTCCCTTCAAGGTAGAAGAGGAAAACGGTGTGGAACAAAACGGGAGAGAGAAAGAACACTGATGGCTTGTGATTCTCAAAAAAACTCTGCTGTCTAGCTCACCTGTGTCCTTACAGATGATTCTTGGGTCATCCCGTGCGCATGCGCGGGGGCGCGCACGCGTGCAGGTGCGTGTGAAGGGAAGGGCTGGAGTGATTTGTCCTCGGTTCTCGGGAACGAGTGTCCTTGCCTTGGGGTCCATGGTGGGCTTCAGGAAGTCTGTGACTCTGTAAAACGATACGCACCGGTGAATTTTCTTGTTCTTCGCAAGGAGGTCGTCAGCGCCCCTCGGATCCCCAGTGCGATGCGTGAGCCTTCATGCCGAGAGAGACAGCTCGCTGGGAAGCTGATGTGTGACCGAGGGAGGGAGGCCTCTCTATTCACATCGCCGCCTTTTTCAGGTTCTCCCTTTGCAAAAGCCCCCGCCCCTCCCCCACTGGCTCCTGCACCCAGGTATTCTCTCACAAATCCATTTTAGAACACAGGGAGTGTAGACCCGTAATCCAGAGTCTGTTTCTATTCAAACAACACTGAGCCCTGGGACACTATACCAGTGCTTTCCCTTTAAGTTGTCTTCAATGTCACAAGTGTCCTGAGAGCTAGGTGCTATTCCTCCTTTTACTAAGAAATTGAGACTCAGAGAGGTACAGTGGTTTGCCCAGAGACGCACAGCAAGTCAGTCAATATCGTGCTGAGATGCAAACGTTTCCGTCTGATGCCGAGAACGGGCTGTCTTCCCACCACCCCGGGATCCTGCCAGGCTGGAGCAAGAAGACAGAGACCACAGCGACCAGAGGTTTGTACCAGATGGGTACTTCCTCGTGACCACCAAAGTCCCCGCGTCTCCTTACAGCTGCTTTTAACCAGTATGGAAACTGAGGCCAACAAGAGCCATTGTCAGCCGTGTCAAAAAGTGCAGAGAGCGGGTTTCTCCATCTTTGTTTCTTTCTCCCGAGGCCTTTAAACAAATGACAGTGATGGAGAACGGTTATTAAAAGGAAAAATCCAGTGCACAAAAATCTGCCTTGATAATCTCGGAGTTGACTTTCTTGCATCTCGTGGGGCTTGCAGGGATCCAAACGGGCAGTCTACCCAGCTGGGAATTGAGGCCATTAATCAGATTATTCAAGGTGAAAAACACCATTGCTTCTATTACCTGGAGACTTCAGGCATTTTGTTTTTCTTAAGAGACGGTTTCTTTGGTCTGGCTTATCTGGCTAATCCCCTCTTCCTCAGCTTTGTTTTGCTCACTGTCACTCTGATCACACAGGAGCTGATATTTTCGCAGCAAAACCATAGACGAATTTTGTGTGCGTGGGGCGGGGGGGATCGTGCCGTAAAAAAACAATTTTCCGCAGGGCAAGGACTTCTGTTAAATAGGCTTTACACACACACACACACACACACACGCAATTAGGGATTCTTTCGCTGTGTGCAAAGAGCATCTGTATTTTTATCTATAGACTTCAAGGCTCCTATCTCCTCATGTAGGAACGCTGCATAATATAAACATAGGTCATGTTTATGATCAGCTCATTGTGCCCCTGTTCGGCGATCGCTCTCTCTCTCCCTCTCTCTCTCTCTCTCTCTCTCCTTTTCTGCCTCCCGCCGTTCATCTCTCTTTCACTGTTCAGTGCTTCGGAAAGCCCCGACAGGTATCTGAAGAGCGGCGGCACCCCAGTTAAGTCCTCGTTCTGCGGTGCGCTCGCAAGACGCGCGAGGCCAGCGCCGCTCAGTGATCTCCTTGCCAAGCCTCCCTCTCCACCTTCCAGTCCCCATTCCGGGAGCCTATTAAATTAATGAGATAGAAGTCCGTGCTGCCGCGGTCGACGTGTTATTCGCGTACAGAGCCAGTGCTGGTGCAGTGTGCCTGTTTACTCTCCTGGGACCTTTAATTTCCGCTCCTCGAATGAGCTGCGAAGCTGTGAGGCCTGGCAGCTCTCGTTCTCGGCACTCTGTGATGCAGATAATGAGGGTACTGATAGGAACCTAGGAGGCTGGGATGGCTCCAAGAGCAGCCATGGTCTGATAACGCTCTCTGCCAGCGGTGTCACGGCGGAACCACTATCATCCCTCAAGGAACGGTTCATCTTTATGTGTAATACAGCAGCTGTCACCTAAATGGCTAATGGGGAAGCAAAGTGGAACCTTCGTGCCAGTAATCTTGGCCACTTACTAATTCTAAAGGTATCGCACCGCAGCGTCTCCTGCAAGTTCGAATAAAAGCTCACTCGCAGGTTTTACGTTGTCTGTGGCGGAGTCTAGGTAAATTGAGAAATCGGCAGTGATGCGCCGTGCAGATCTAATTTACTATCGTTTGAATGGCCAAGTAATTAAAATGTATTATAGGTGGAAGATACTGGGACGGTGGAGTGCCTGCGTTTAAGAGGAAGATTTATTGGACTCGCGGCATCCACTGTGAACCTTCTACAGCCGCATTAGCTAACATCTGTTGGAAAATGTCAGGATGCGGGGCTGAAGACACGCACGCAGGATGTATGCTTTCGTGAGCTGGAACAACAAACCGGAAGCATGGGCAGCCCTTGCAAGTTAAATTAATTAGCGATGGGACCTGTGTCTGCGCGGGCACATGCCTGCATGCACGGGGCGGGGGTGTGCGTGTGGCTGTGTGAAGGGGCACGCGTGTGTGCACGTAGGTACACACAAACACACGTCCTTCCTAATTAACATCCAACCCCTGCCGAGCAGGAACTGAAGTCTGATTGGATTTAAGGAGCAAGGTAATAATAATGGGACAGTTAATACAAACAATGTCTGTGTTGACACTGGCCCATTAGTATTTCCTGGCAGATTGTTTTGTTTGCTTTGCCTAAGTGCACAAGATTATAGGAGGTGATTTAGTAGGCCAGGGCGCTGGGTTCTGAAGGCGAGCCAAGCTAATTTCAACCGCACCTACAACCAGACTGTTAATCTTTGGGGAGTCACTGCACCTGGGCTGGCAAAGGTTAAGAGGCGAGAGATTCTAGAAGGCACAGATACGGCAATCGTCCAGGGGAAGGGGGTAGAGATAGGAGGGGCCCGTAACTCTCTTAGGGGATAAATCGGTGGACGTTTCGAAACCTGAAAAATACACTGGTGGATAACTGCCAGATATACCACCCAAACAAACACAAAACACGCTCCAAGAAAATAGTGGTCGGGCGGCTGTCAAGAGTGCTTGCTAACCCATGAAAGATTGTCAAATGCGCACGAAGTGTGTTTAAGCAACACCACGTGTTGCAGCCAACTCTCCTCATCACTGAGCGGTTTGGGCGTACTGTCCAACTGAGGCTCGCCAGGAGAAGAATAACCAGGTGGGACGGGGAAATGAGGTTCTGAACGGTATTTGACGTTCCCACCTCACCTCTGCCTTCCAAATCGCCAGGCTACCCTCCTCCGAAAACTCTGCTCAAAGGTGAGCCATGCAAATGAGAAACTCCAGTGCTGTAACCCACCTCCCTCCACAGGCTGATCTTCCCCGGCTGAACCCATTCAGCGTGGCGCCCAGGCTCCCGGGCGTCGGGGTCCACGGGTGTGAGTGTGTGTGTCTGTGTGTGCGTGCGTGCGTGGTTCGGGCCCCTCGAGATTCTACCATATTCATATTCCTCTCAGAGGACGCAGTGACAGCTGATCGTCTTGAATGAATATGTAGTTTTAAATAAGGTTTTGAAAAGCACCCTCTGGCTTGTGATGTCTGAGCCAAAAACAGGTATTGACACAAGTGTTGGAAACATTTGCTAACACCTGCAGTCTGTCTCCTCAGTCATGTGTCTCTCGGCAAGGAAGAGAGGCGAGCACAGCAGAGTCATCAAAAAATGAGGCCGGCAAGGCAAAAATGAAAACATTTGCTTTTGCCTAATAGAATAATAACACGGTGGTCAATGTATGTTCCGATTGGTAAAAATGTCTTCGGTAGTCATTCGAAAATTATGAATCACCAAGAGCTCTCTGGGAGTCCTTACGGATATAATTAATAAGCTGTCCGCAAAATCCAACCAAATTTAGCCTTCATGAACATCCTCTTAATATCGGATGTCATATTTTAGGTCAGGTCTTTAATTCACTGCCGTTTCTGTGGAAAGCCCTGTGTTAGTGTTTTGAAAATCATGGAAAAAATGGCTTTTCCGACGTGGAAGTTTGAACGTCAATATTGGCAGCATTAAAAAAAAAAAAAAAAAAGGAAGCTAACATATCAAATGTCTGACTCCTTCTTCCCTCATTTATTCCAACCAAAGGTTTTGTTCCACATAGAGCACAGAGGTAATGATCAGGCATCTGTTGCCATAATACAGCGAACTGGGGAGGACTAAGTACGTGCAATTCAATAAAGTATATTTAGCATATTTTCATTGCACCAAATATCAGCTGATCCACCTCTTATTAGTATAAATGGCATAGATTAGTGTCAGGCATTTTCAACAGTGAAGAAATTACAGGAGTCTGCAAGGCTCATTAGGCTCTGGCTGCATGTTAACGAGGGGCCAGGCCTTATTAATAAGAAGAGGAAAAGATAAAAACTCAGCTTCGAGGAAAATAAAGGAACAGAGCCCTCCTTTAAAAATTCTCCGGGATTTAAAAGCGAGAAGGCTGCACAGGGCGATTCCTTTCCTTCCTGATTTCCCAGACATTGGTGACAATGGGTATTTTCCTTGATGGAATTATTTATTTTTTGCAAAATGTATAAAATATATGTATTTGCATATATATGTGTATACATATTGTGCCGAAAACTATGTTATTTTACTGATTTTACTTTATTTATTTATTTCTGTTAGAAGCTATGTTATCAAACATTTTCTTTTGCTTTTGGAGAGCTGCTCTGGGGTCTGAGTTCAGGGGGGGCATTTCAGTTTTCTCTGCCTTCTCCCACACAGTCAGTCAATGAAGGTGGGAAGTGACCTGCCCACAGAAATCAAAGGATCTGTGTCTCCTCCCAGCTTCCCCATCTCACTGTGTTCAAAAATCTGAATGGCAGTACTCGAAAAGCCATCCTTCCTCGGAGAGGAAAAGAAGAGGCTTTCCAGGGTGTTGATAATCCAAACAGGGCTGATGATGGCTTTCTGTTAACCCAAAGCTCCTGATGAATTCTGCTTGGAGAAAACCAGCTCCACGAGTAGCCATTTTGTTTCAATGTTGAGAAATTAATCAATATAGGCTGACTCCTTTGTACAGGGAGTATAAGAGCTACACACAGAAGAGTAAAACTTAGGGTCTTGGCTAGAGGGTGCGTTGGTTCAACACTGTGTCATACCGAAGGCAAATGAAAGCCCTCCAGGCTCAGTACACGCGATGAGATGATCTTGAGAAAGGGAGAAAGAACAAACATAAGATATTTCTCAGAGTCTTTAAAATGTATATATATCATATTCACAATGGAGCAATTCCACCGCACAGCTTTTTATTTAGTTTTTAATGTTTATTTATATTTGAGAAAGAGAGAGTGCGAGCGGGGGAGGGGCAGAGAGAGAGGGTGACACAGAATCCGAAGCAGGTTCCAGACTCCGAGCTGTCAGCAAAGAGTCCAACGAGGGGCTCGAACTCACCAGCGGTGAGATCCTGACCTGAGCCAAAGACAGACACCCAACCGACGGAGCCGCCCACACAAGCACCCCTACTGCATAGCTCTTTAAAAGCAACAGCAGAATAAATGTAAATAATGCAAAATTGAAAACCGCCCACATTTTGCACTTCTGTAGTCTTTCAGTCACAAATATTTCCATGTTTCTTTCAGGCTAAGTTGTTACAAAAAGATAAGTTTTTACATTCAAGGAAAGACAGCTAAAGTAATAGTCTATTGTTGAATAGTCAACAGTAATTAATTTAGAGTTTCTGGATGTTTTGAATAATCCTGCAGTACCTTTATGCCTAAAACTCCCATTTCTTTTCTACCCTCTGGTGTCCACTCTGATTCACCTTTTGATTTTTCCCACTGTGTTCAAAATGGAAGTGAAATGATCATCTATCTTGAGGTTCGTTTTGAGCCAACATTACTCCAGCGTCGTGATGCCAACACAGAAATGTTGGGAGTCTGGGCACAGAGTGGTGGGTTCCGTCTACATGCTACCTCCTGAAACTGGTCGAGTGCTTGAAGCAGTAGTAATTGTCATCTTAGTCCGCATTATTCTTTTTTAATTTTTTAATGTTTATTTTTGAGAGAGAGAGAGACTGAGACAGAACGAGAGGGGGAGGGGCAGAGAGAGAGGGAGACACAGAATCCGAAGCAGGCTCCAGGCTCCGAGCTGTCAGCACAGAGCCCGACGCAGGGCTCAAGCCCAGAAACCGCGAGATCATGACCTGAGCTGAAGTCGGATGCTTGACCGACTGAGCCACCCAGGTGCCCCCTGCATTATTATTATTTTTTTTAATAATTTTTAAAAAGTGTTTTTTCTACTCCACCTAGCCTGTTTTCACAGACCAAGAATCGGTTGCAAATTACTGCATATATGCCATTATATGTTTAGAAATATTTCCCTCTAATAAAATTCTGTGTATATACAAAATTATATCCTCACATATTTGACTATAACCTTTTAGAAATGCCGGTTTTTAGGCACTGGATAAGAATTGTCTCAAATAGTTAAATCAAACTGCTAGGAAGCCAATTTTTTTAAATAACTCCACAAATGTGTCCATTTTAACTATACCAGCTTCATCAAGGCAACTGCTGTGCAATAATGCCGCAAAAGTTTCTCACAACGTGAAGGAAGTAACTGTTTCTCTTTTCTTTCTAATCTATAATATGGAGACACAGAAATATTTTCTGACCGTCATCTTTCCAAGCAGGCTTTACCGATCGAATTGGAACCCAGCTCGTGGAAACTTGGAAAAACTCAAACCTCCAAAATCCCCATCATGAAAGATCGTGTGTTTCACTTGCTTTTCCAAAGTGACAAGACGTACATTAAAAAATATTTCTCTTATTGTTACATTTCAGGCACGTTTACTGTTAGCTGCTTGGCTTCATTATGTATCATAGTCTGAATCTACAAATCAAGTATAATTAGACTTAGGGAACTGATTGGATTTCTAATTAAGCTACATTGGAAACAATGCACAATCAGTAAATACTCTGACTAGGTACATTTTAAAGAGCAACTCTTGGGCTTTTTGGTGATGACTAGACGCCAGTGTCATTAAATTTGTTGGTGGCAAGCAAATTTTAAAGCTAAAATAGAGGCAATTAGTAAAGATCTTGAAATATTTAATCACGTTTGTCCAATTAGTGTGCAATTAGGCAGTGGTGTGGCGTGGGACAGGCATTCTGCTTCAGTGCTCGGTACAGAAGGATCCCTTTGAAATTTTGCTGTTTAGTTTATTGATATATAAAAAGGAAGTTATGGTTGTAATTTCCAATTTAAAAAAAATACTGTGCAGATGGTCTGACTATATATTTAACAATGTTAAACAAATCCAAACAAGGGAAGCATGTTACCTGAAATTACGCAGCTGTGATCTGTGAATAAGCTCTGGATCATGGTACATTACAGCTGCGTTTATCTCCATCATTGAGCCCGCCAGGCATTTTACACTGGAGAAATCGGGAACCTGATAAGCTCCTCCAACAGGTCTTAAAATGACTGGCTGCCCCTTCCTTGACCAAATGCGCCCTCCCTGGTGCCCTCCCTGGAGCTCAGCTCCTCTGAGTTCCAGTGGTTTACATTTTACGCAGAGGGCTAGCCAGGAAGAGATCCTGCAAGAAATTGATTTGGTAAGTATCGATAAGTTGAACAGCAACGTTTCCCGGTATTCTCATTGCAAAGGAGTGCTCCTGTCTACTTAGCTGTATCCGGGGATGGGTCAAGGTCAATGGGAGGGTTAAGTAAGGAAGAATGCCTTTTATTTTTTTAAACACTTAATTTGCATCGCCTTGTTACAGAACCCAGTACCACTCTCTTTAGCTTTGCTGGAAAGCAAAGAGTATTTGCCTTTCTTTTCCGGATAATCTTCGGAAAGCAATATCCTTTCCATTTAAAAGAGAAGAGCTAAGGAGGGGGCCCGGGGCCCTGTGTGTCTCAGGCAGCTGTCAGACCCAGGGATGAATGACCTCAAAGATACCTGGGAAGTGTCGGTCCATGGGGTTGTCAGATGCGACAATGAGGTAATGGTAAAAGAAAACTGAGGTACATAAACATTGGTGGGGAGGAGAGGAAGGTGGGTTGGGGGACTAGGAAGAACTTTCTATGTACTCTAGTATTCTGTGGAGATTGTTTGGGTCAGAACAATGTCTCCCATTTTCTTCTGGGGTATTGACTTCATGCTCAGATTTAACAATCCAAATATCATCTTAACTGGGAAAGAAAAAGATGTTCATAAATAAATAAACTTCTTTTTCTAGACCCTGGTAACCTAATACATGGAAATATGTTCAATTGGGGAATCTAAGGAGGGGCTTGGGGGATATAGATCCATTTCTCCTAGGTGTGCCGACCTGTCACATTACTAGATGTAAGTGTCTTCTGTTTGGATAACTTGGAAACCAGTGAGAAGAAAATCCCCTGGGTATCCATAGATGTAGAAGGAAGAGTTCACAAGAAAAGTGCAAAAGAAAATGTCCTTGAAAAAAAGGTGAATTTATTTGGAGGATGGGATTAGCATACCCAGGAATACAAGACTTTATAATAGGCTTACTGGGATTTTAGTTTAGGGAGCCTTTATCATATTTATTTACATATCTACCTTCTTTACCTAATTTCGAAGGCATTTTTGTCTGTCTAACATCCTGGAAGCAGGTTACAATTATCATAAGTCAAAGCCAGCTATTTTGAAACCTTTGGTTATAATTAAATTTTATACGAAATTTAATTAAGTTCTTAATTAAATTCTATCTTTAGATTTTTTTGTAAATTTGTAATTGTAAATGTAGTGAATTTTAAATGGAAAAAAAAAAAAAACACAACTCAGGACATTAGGGAATAAGTTCGCCATTTATTGTACCTGTACCTTACTCTTGACCCTGCAGGTAGGGGATCCTAGATCATGGCTGTTGGCTGCCGTGGGTCATTGCAGGCAGGTCTAGAAGGATAATGTGTCCTCAGCCCCTTCTGCCTGCTGTCCAAGCTGCTAAGGGAGGGGAGAGTCTCTTGATTTTTACAAGGACGTGGCAGTAGGTACCTGAATGAGTTTGAGAAGTCAAATAATTTCCTGTTTGGCATAGCCCCGCTTTGTTTGGTGGTCTTTCGACAGTCTTCCTTGCCTCCTGTCAGGGTCTCTATGTCCCTGTGCTTTTTCCATGCCCCCCTCCCGCAGCCTGCTCTCAGAGAGCCTTCTGCATAGGCTGAACCAGATTTAGTAAATCAAAATATAGGCTGCCCCGTTCAGTTTGACTTCTGGATAAGCAGCGAATAATGTTTTAGTATAATAAGTGTGTCTAAATATTACACGAGATATACTTACACTAAAAAGTATTTGTTGTTTATCTGAACTTCAAACATAACCGGTATCCTGTATTCAATTCAGCAACTTTACTTCTGGAACACATTCACACTTAGGTATACATAATTGAGAAAAGCATCATCTTTCACCCAAGGGCATGTATATTTTTGTGTCAGTTAGAAACTCAGGTGAGAAGCAGAGAGCCTAATGTTGAAATTTCAGGCATCCATGAAGGTACTGGTTCTCAATCTTGGCTGCATATTATAATCACCTGGGGAGCTTTTAAAATCACAATGGGTAGGCCAAAACCCAGACTAATTAGATCAAAATCTCTGAGGGTGGGACCCAGGCATCAGTATTGTTTAAGGTTCCCTAGTGATTCCAAAGTACAGCCAAGTTTATAAACCACTGAACTAGAGAAGGGTTCTCAACTATGGCTGCACATCAGACCCACCTAGAGAATTAAAAACATGTACTCATGTCTGGACCCCAACCCCAGAGGTTCTAACTTAATTGGCCTGGGTGGGAGTCTGGCATCCATAATTTTGAACCTCTCCGGGAGATAGAGAACCACTGAGTTAGAAGATGTGCAAAAGCGTCTCTTGAGGAGCGATGGGTCATCCTAATACTCTACAAATCACACCGGGGTCCTAATGTGCTCACATCTAGAGCTGTGTGCGATGCTTGGTTTCTGTGAAAAGACTCCATCTTCCCTCCATGGCACTGAATTTGTCTACTCCCCAGTGTAAATCAGGGTCTTATATTTCCAGGGACACTTAGGATGCCCCTGAAAGTTGCCTTGGGGGAAAAAAAATCAGATGTGACTGTGAAGTATGAAAAGCATTTTTTTTTTTCTAAAGGCTAGAATAAACTGTATCCTACTGGGCCAGATGGGTAGATTAGAGACTTGCCATGAGATAAACGATTATCAGGCGATCTGGAAAAACCAACAGGAGAAAGAGATTGGACATGAAAATATGGTCAAAGGAAAGAAAAATTCCACAAAAAGATCGAGTGGGATGGGAATGAAAATCTTAAGGATCCAATGAACGAAATTAAGCTTAGCCTGGTAGATTTTTTTTTTTTTTTTTTTTTTTGCCGCAAACCAAAACAAACCTTAAGAAATTGATGTGTGTGAGTGACAAGTGGCCACTGGGAAGGACTAGCACCTCTGGGCGAAGTTGGCTGAAATCAAACTGACAAATGCTGTTGAGTAAACTGACAACAGACAGGCGATGGGCATCGGCTCCGTATTACTTGTAACCCACACTGTTACCCAATGTGGCCCACAGCAAGACCTATTTGTTCATTTGTCATAGATTGTGCAGTTCAGAAGATGGGAACTCCTTCAAAGTACTAGCCCTGAGGAGAGAGTAACTAGGCGAAGAACGTTTGGCTGAGGTCAGATGCCAGGAAGGACACAGAGCAGGTACCAAAGCTCTGTAGGAAGAAGAGTATGAACAGATCCAAAGCCAGGCTGAGGTCAGGGTCTGATCAAGAACAGGAGATGTTAAGTCCCACTGTGTGCACGTGTGTGTGTGTGTGTGTGTGTGTACGTGTGTGTGTGTGTTGAGGATCTCTGGTGAGGGTCAGCAGATGTTGAGGAGTAGGTAAAACAGAAAAACTTGGAAATACACACTAAAATTATAGAGCAAGTTGCTGGACAGCTTCCTGCTGGGTCAGAGCCTCCATCCAGACTCCTGTGCTGTTCCTCTGAGAGCATGGTCCTGGGGCCAGATCCACACTTAGACGTGGAGCTGCACCACCCTGGTGTGAAACACCTGCCTTGGGCAGAGTTTCTAGGGAC
This sequence comes from Panthera uncia, assembly GCF_023721935.1. Lineage (NCBI taxonomy): Eukaryota > Metazoa > Chordata > Mammalia > Carnivora > Felidae > Panthera > Panthera uncia. The sequence continues at coordinate 9,012,298 of NW_026057581.1, forward strand.
TGAGGCTGTCTTGCCCAGGGCCACTGAAGAAGGAGCAGCCGCCACGTCCATATTTTATGCCATGTGATCCCACCCGTCCCACAGCTGGTCGGGATAGGAGTGGGTATCCTACGACAGGACAGGAAGCCCTGGGACTAGGCCGTACCTAGAACTCTGTTCAGAAAAAGAGAAGCAGAGTCCATCAGATTTCTCTCTTGGAAATATGAACTAAGATATTGTAACAAATATATTCGGATGGTGGGAAGGGGGCTGCTCAGGGTAAATCAGGGTCAGGGGAGGCCATGGGGGGGTCGTGTTTAAGGGGGTTGGAAACATTGATGAAACAAAGGCGGCTGATGATAGAAAAGAAAACGGTGGAGATACGCTGAGAAATGAGGAGCCATGGAAAGAAAAGACATAATGCCGCCTTTGAGACAGAGAGTAGCTGATCCCTGGAGCTGTGTTAATTTCTAGAGTTTTGCAGCTTGTGGTCCAGTTCCAGTCTGTGAGTATCCTTACCACAACGCTCTGTCCCCTTTTCTTGTATTCTGAATGGATCTCTGTTGCCCTAACCACAAGCATCCAACGAAAACAGAAGGACACAGAGCAGTTTGTGGTTCCCAGCGAGAAGGGCTACTACTAAATGGGGTCTTGAGAAACCGCCCCCCCTTCTCAACACCCTGAATGGGTCACCATAGTGACAGATCTGGAGTGCCATAGCAGTGCTCTGGGCATCTTCTTGGGGGCTGTTTATTCTCTAGTTCCTCAGAGTATCCCCTCCCAGAAGCCTCCTGGCTTGTGGCTATTCCGCCAGCTCTCCCAGGCTTCCAACTATAGGTTGCTATAATTTACAGTCTCACAATATTTTAAGCCATTGTTAATTTCATCCCCAGTCCCAACTAGAATACCCATCCAGATGGTCTTGAGCAGTAACTCAAGTAGTTGTAGAGCCAACTCTTGGGTTTACGTGAAAGAAGTTCACATCACCTTGACTCATCCTTTCTGTGCCTCACGTTCCTTAGCTATAAAATGGTGATCATAATCGTAACTATGCAGAATTAAATGAATTAATACACGTGAATCATTTAGAAGAGTATCCAGGGAATATTAAACCCTTAACATACATGCGCGATTATGTTGCATGCATGCCCCCCTCTTACTCTCAGGGACTTCCATTCTTTTTATAAATGCACCCACCCACCTCCCTAACTTGGATGCCTACTAGAAGGGAGGGTGTCCCTTGACCTAACACCCTGGTTATGCCGAGTACCTTCTCCTTCCGTTGCCAAACTTACTTTGTATTCCATCTTGTGTCTGGAAGGCACTTACTGTGCTTTTGGAGAGGCACCCATTTGATCATTGATTCTCTGGAAACAATCTCCCACCTTTGTTGACCAACCCATTTCGAATTCCAGTGAAAGGGAGTTCAGGCTACTCAAAGTAGGATGAATTTAGGCAATTCTACCCTCAAAGTGATCATAGACCCTCACTTTTCTCATTTGACCTAGTGGTAGACAATAAAGCATGGCCATTGTGTCAACACCCTCGCTCAGAATGAGGCAACGCTAATCGGCATCTCTTCTGGTTGTTATCTGGGCTGCTAAAAAGAGCGAAAAGCTAAACATAACAAAATGACTAACCACGACCGAGTAACATCAACAAAATAATGATGACCATTTGCTATATATACCCACCCAAAACAAGGCATTATGATGACCGCTTTCTACAAATTATCTCCTTCAGTCCTTCAATAAGTCTGTGAGGTCAATGCTTTCCATTTTATTTTTATTGATGGGAAAACTAAGGCCTCAGGAGGTTCAACGACTCTTCCAAACTGAACAGCGAGCACGTGACAAAGCCAGGATCTGAACCCAAGTCTGTCTGCCTGCGAAGCCCAAGTTCTTGGCCTCCATACTACATGAGACATGATAACCCAAGTGGTTACGACTTGGAGGTGATGTAGCATCTCCAGCCTACGTGTGTGTGAGTCCTATTTGAGGACTTAGAAGCCACAACCAAGAGGAAAACAGGCTTTGGGAATAAAGAGGGGGATGTGGAGCCCATTTGCCCCTTCTTTTTTTTTTATGTTCTGTTTTTAAGGACAGAAATAAACCATCAAGCAGATTCTCCTTTTTGGACAATTGGATTCTAAGCTAAAACATCATGGGTACGTTGGGGAAATCCAAAAGGTGTAGAACAGAGCTTTTAAAAACAAAGTAGGTCATTGATATATACTTTGACACACGGCAAGTGAATTTTATTTGGTTGTGAGAATTCTCTGTGAATTTCCAGAGGCCCCTTCAAGTAAATGATGGCCCTCTGGAGGGTTGTGAAAGCAGGCAGGGAATCTGTGTCTCTCCTCTCCCCCAGCCCCTGCCTCCTTGGTACCCCTGCTCTTGCTACACACTTTCGAGAGGGAGGGAGTGATTATATGCAGCTTAAATTTTGTTCGCAAGAGTATAGAAGACGGAGAGGCAGATAGCTTTTTTTTTCCCCTAAAAGAGTGATTCTTGACATAGCTCTGTGGCTTAGTCACCATGCTTCCTTCGTGAGATGCTCCCGGGGGACTGAACATGGTACCCATAAGGATTACAGTTTTTGCCAGTTCAAAACTTTTTGGTGGGGAGATTGTACATCGAACTCAGGCCTTCCTACGGTCACAGCGGTTGCCTGCCAATCTTCCCAGCTGGCGGAGGACTCAGCAATTTTGATATAAAGAAAGGAAACAAGATGACTTTCTCTCTTTGCCCTCCCCTGCCTGCCCCCTCCCCCCATATTGTACACAACCATGTGGATTTGCTGAACAGGTCTGTAAAGTTAATTACACTGTGAGTGCTTGGTAACCAATGAATTGTAAATTGTGCATTATTAAAACAGCATCAGAGCTCTGACTGATCTATTATTCTTGGGGGAATGAACAAAGATAAGAGCTTTATGTGCTTTGGAGGTCTTTCTTGCCACCATACAGCAGGCATGGAGAGGAAATATCAAGTAGTTCTTCATTTTGTTTTGTTTGTCTGCAAGTTGGATTCAATAGAAAGAGTATCTTTTTTTTTTTTCCTATTCTATTATTAAACTGTTATATGTGCCCTCCCCCGCTTCTGTTGTAGCGTCTTAGTATGGTAGGGGGCACTCGGTAAATGCTATTCGGCAGTGATTGTGATAATGGGCACCCAAAACGCTCCTACACAAGCACAGTGCCGTGTCACCCGAACGTGAACAGGAGATATACGATATGACGCGGCATCGTAACCAAATAAATTGTGTTGATGTAGTGCTTCTGTGCAGCGACTCAGGAAGAATTCAGAGTAAACAGTAGGACACAGAAAATGTATCGGCTGAGTATGTATGTGCCTTGGGCCTCGTGGCTTCAGCTGAAAAAAAAAAAAAGACTGGAAGAAACAGTTTTTCTTGTCTCTTCCTTCTAGACACAACAGGATCACCCCTGGGACTTGCTTGTGAACCTCTCTTTTTACTGAACTATCTCCCCCATGCAGAATTTCTCAGTGTCTTTTTCCTGGCCGTGATGATTCCTTCCAGGCCCTTTACACGGTTCTCCATGGACACTTTCTCTCTCCGTAACTGACCGAGCCCGCGGTCCCTGGAAATGTAACTGCCAGCCAGCCACGCTGCATTACCCTTACAGTAAGCAGGCGTTCTAGCCAAGAGTCCGAATCAGGTCCAAGGCTACCACGCGGCATTCCATGCCCCCTGCGCCGCCCCCCAAACATAAACCTGTATCAACCCACCATTTCCGGGGGGAAATAGGATGCCTCAGGACTGGGCTGTCCCTGAATGCGACGCAGGAGCAGATCCGTAACTCGTGGGGCACAGTGCAGAAAGGCAACGTGGGCCCCTTACTCAAACAATTGTGAGAAATGTCAAGAGGAATGCCGTCAAGATGGCAGAGCATTGCCCGAAGTGCAGGCCCCTTCCAGAAGCACAGGCCGCACACCCAGGAGCAGAGGGCCATTTGCCCAGTGGTTTGGGAGAGCCCCTGTATTTTGGGTGCATTTTCATCTCCTAATGGCCTAATTGGACCTTTAGGGCACTTTCAGTATTCTTCCCGGGAGAAGACAGTGCTGCCCATTTTTCCCACTATGAGCTGGGGGGGGACCACATCTCCAAGTCTCCACGCTCAGCACGGGACTGCTATGGCCCGGAGGGGGCCCAGGGGGAGTGGTGTTCCAGCATCTAGTCTGCGAAGGCTCTGGGGGTAGGGTGGAGCTCAAAGCAGCTTGAGAGAGGCAGACAGACACGCAGAGAGATTGCCATAGAACAATGGACAGAAATCAGCTTCCTCATAGAACCTAATCTTAGACGTCGCCTCCTGGTTTTTCTGACCCTCCATTGCGGCCGCCTTCTTGTTCTTCAAAGAACGCCTGTGATTTTGGAGGAAAGACGACAATAGATTCTTTAGTTTTATTGTTAATGAGCGTATCCTCACCTGTTCCTTCATCTATGAGTTTGGCACGGGAAGTGGGGGTAATGGCCAGAGGACGTGGGGACGGAGATGCTGTTAGGGAGGGCAGGGGAAGGAAGCATCACGCAGATGGTTTGGGGGTGATGGAATCACAGCAGAGCGTAGCTGGTAGAGGGGAGCAGGGGGGGCAGGGGGACCCTGGCGCCAGTAAGCTGTACCCAGCCCAGCAGGTCTAACTTCCTACAAGGCCCTCTGATCTCAGTGTGACCCAGCCAGCTCTGTGAGGTCCTCCACCGCTGGCTGTTGTCCTCAAAGAACAGATGTGTTTAGCCGGGCAGGTGTATGGAGTGGATTCAGACATCGAGTCTTCTTCTAGATTCTTTGTCACGAGAATCTCATGCGTGCAATTTCAGGGAATGAATAGATCAGCCCAGAAGGGGCAGTGGTCTGGGTGATAAATTTGATTCAGGTAGGAAAATTAAAACGAAAACAAAAGCACAACAGCATGTCCAATCGTTCATCGACTGGTTTGTGGCTGTAGGAGATGGGTCTTGCTTTCGTCCCCAGAACGCCAGCAGAAGACATCATATTCGTGGGGGTGGGGAAGCTGAAAACAGTGTTCTGATGGCGCTGGACTAGCCTTTGCTGGGCATCAGTAAACTGAGTCAGAAGGTTCCACCTGCCCCAGGACAGGGAGCGGAGGCTCCTTCAGGCAACAGGCCCTATTTATGGGTGCAGTGCGTCCTAAAATTCAAAAGAGGGCAGCAGATCACTGACACAGCCCATAGCACCAGGAAGGCATGGAACTTGAGGAACGTCAGCAGGAAAATTTGCTGGCTTATCCAAACTCTCGTCATGCAAGGGTTAGCCATGCCAGAAATTTGTGTTTCTAGAACCGTGTGTTTAACATAAAAGCAAATCATTAATGGAAGCTCACAAGCTTCGGTGTCATTGAGGGCAAGTGTCGGCCCGTTGGCCACCACAGCATTATTCAGGGACGCGAGACCTGTGATGGCAATGCCAGGACATCAGGACCCCAGGACAAGAGAAATGGCCACACAAGTGCGAGGTGGAGAGACCACCTGTACGCTTCGTGCCGGTCTGGAAGTGCCTTTGCTGATTCTCTGAAATGAGCAGGACCCACCCCACGAAGGGTGTACAATCCCCTCCTATGCAGTCCGTTCCACAGAGTGTGAGACACGCAGGATGTGGGAGAAGGCGATTCTCTTTGATGTTTCTAGCGCTTCCAGAAGACTGAAAGTTCGTGATAGGAAGAACAGGCCCCAGCTCCCTGGAGATTGGGATTTCGGGGAGGCTAGGGTCACAGGGGGTAGAGGAGAGGAGAAATTTGCTGGAGGGAAAGACAGCTGAAGTTCTCAGTCTTCAACCCAATCCTGCAGAGTTCAAGTATTAGGATTTCATTCTCGGGATCACGCAGTGGACCACTTTATGATCCCTTTTCCTAAAAAGAGTGGTGATCGGGTGTCGACCCCCAAACACAGCTTCACAGAGAAGTTCTTCTGTGTCTTTGGCAGGGAGTAACAGTGAACAGAAAGGAAATCTTATTTTTAAAACATACCCTGAAACAACATTGCAAGGCTTAGGAGACCTATCATAGTCTTTCTTATAAAAAAAAAAAAATGTTTTTTTCATGTTTATTTTACTTTTGAGAGGAGAGAAAGAGCACAAGCAGGGGAGGGGCAGAGAGAGAGAGAGGGAGACACAGAATCCGAAGCAGGGTCCAGGCTGTGAGCTGTCAGCCCAGAGACAAACGCAGGGCTCAAACTCATGAACTATGAGATCATGACCTGAGCTGAAGTAGAACCTTTAACTGACTGAGTCACCCTGGCTCCCCTGTCACAGTTATTCTTATGTGACCTGGTTTGAAGTAATTATTTTCACCCCTGATTTTTTTCTAAAGCATTTTAAAATCATTTCAATCTACTAAGCCTCAAACTACATAAGAAATCTAGAAGAATTTGCCTCTTAAAAGTTGAACTCTATTTTTAGCATGTTTGCGGTTTCTAGAAAGAACTGAAGATGTTTTTTTACTCCATCAACAAGTTAGACTATTTAGACTGTGAAGAGTTTCCATTAAGACTTGAGAAAATGCACATGATCTTTTTTTTTTTTTTTTCTAAACCTAAAAATTAACAGCTGCTATCTTGCCTGGATATCCACACCTGATGCCAAAGGGTTTCCAAGAAACATGCCCTAAAACTTTGCGCTGATTTAATATTAAACAATTACTATGGAGCTGAGGAAACCAGCCCCTTTATAGATGCTGGTGAACAGAAGATTCTCTTTCTATGTATAATAATAAAAACCAGACGTGGCAAGAGTGAACAGGTCCACGGTGATTGTGCATTTCTTTGTATTCTCTAAAACAATGAAGCAGGAGATTGTTTTTTACTGGTGTTTCACATGCCACGAAGTTAGATCTGCAAATTGGTAAACAAATCGACAAGCTCCCTAATGTCCTGTAGGATCACTCGGGACTTACCAGGCTCTGGTAGGTATCCTTGGAGTCCGCTTGTGGAATCATCTAGGATGATCATGAGATCTTTCACTTTGAAATAACTCTGGATAAAAAGATTCCTTTCTCTTTTCCAGAGTAGTCATCTCTAGAGTTAAAAAAAAAAAAAAAAAAGTTTTGTTCTCTTAGGAACATAGCCCTCCTGAGAATGATCTCAGTACTCAAATTACAAATGCAAAAAACAAAAAACAAAAAACAACAAAAAAAAACCCCCAAAAGGTTGGGTTTACAGAAATTTTTTAAGAGGGAAATGAACTGCAAGAAAGAAAAAAGAAATACAAATTGCGTGCATCAAGATAAATGGGAGCTGGATATATAAATCACCGTATTCTCTATTGAACTTACTAAAGTAAAGGACACTATGATTTCGAACGCCTGAGCTTTGCTAGCAACTCTGTCCTTATCTTACATCTTCTTACAAGAGGCCCATTTTTACATTCATTTCCGAGCCTTGGTTTCCTTGTCAGTAAAATGAGGGCATTTGATTTTTCGTCAAAATTCTTCCTTTATGATTCAGCAAAGTATTGCAATCGACACGGCAAACTCCCAACCCTTGTTCTCTGTACCCTGTTGAATTGATCTTGGCTCTGTTTATGGCAAAGTGTAGCTACCAGAAAGTATGTTAAACATATATCATCAAAGGCATACTTTGCTAAACCATGCAGAAATGTACAAATTCGAAGCTCTTTTCAACCTCAGTCTGTCTCTTACACACCACTTGGTCTACTATGTATCACTCCAGTGTTATACCTCTGGTTTCAAAATTGTTTCTCAACCAGGAGAATGTTATTAGGGTCCCAGATAATTTAGCACTGACTATGGGAATTGGTGCGTAGGGTTCCTCCCCTGACCGCACCCTCAGTATCTGTCTTGGTCCGGCAGCGCTTAGCTGTGTCTCAGAACAGAGATCAAAAGGCCAACAAGCATTCTGCTTGACCATATTAACAGCGAAGTCGACAGCGGTTGAGGCCCACGTCTTAATTTCCCGTAATCCTCTGTTGTCCTCTGCCTTCTTGCCACTGAGGTTCTTTCTTGTTCCTCAGACTCCAATCTTTCCTCAAACCCTTCTTTTTCCCATCACTGTTTATGCCACTTGTGTCTTCTGTGCGCAGAGTACCTCTGGCTTATTCTGGAGAGAAAGAAATGACCCAGAAAATAGTTTCTGCATACAGAAAGTTGAAAATCAGGGTCTCCCGGAAATGTTGGCCCATTTACCGAATTCTTTGCCATCCACATTGAGGACGGGGTTGCACAGATGCTCCTTGCTTCTCCATTTTTTGTTAACCCCATTTTCATTGCAGTTAGAGAGCACGCACATATTTAGGTCTTACAGGATGAGTATGGCAGGAAGGGTGTGAGGAAAGGAGCTAAATTATACTGAATGGCTCACATGCCTCCCTCTACAGTAGGAGCTTTGCACACATGACTCGCATAAAGACTCCTATTGCCAAATATTGAGACCTCTTTCTATAAAAGAAAGTTTAAATAAGGCTCAGAGGGGTAAAGTACCTTTCCTGAGAGCACACAGTAAGCAGCAGAGCTCAGAACGCAATTCCACAGACTTACTGATGTTTCCTTTTATAAAGCTCTCATTCAACTTTTGAAGAATTAAAGTTATTCTCTCCACTGCTTTCAAATCCATAAAAATCATATACAATTCCACTAAGGAGAAATCTGTTATATGAAACTAAGGTACCATTGTACTCTACCCCGATTTTACACGCGTACGGTATTTTAACATTTGATAGCTATCAATGAGGACAGCTCTAAGGTAAGCACAGCGGTTGGAGAAAGACCAGCTTCCTACATCATGTTATCGGTCATCCTTAGGGTGATATAATATAGTGGGGGAAATGAAATATTCTTTCTCTAAATTTGTTCACCCATTAAAATAATTATTACATTAATGCAAATATATTAATTAAATAATATTAAGATATTATTACTCATTGCTGCCTGAACAGGCATGGCTTCTCTGAACATTCTTGTTGTTTTTAGCTTTTTAATGTTTATTTATTTTTGAGAGAGAGAGAGAGAGAGAGGGAGGGAGAGACAGAGAGAGAGACAGAGCATGAGTGAGGGAGGGACAGAGAGAGAGGGAGACACAGAATCCATAGCAGGCTCCAGGCTCTGAACTGTCAGCACAGAGCCCAGTGCAGGGCTCGAACTCATGAACCGTGAGATCATGACCTGATCAGTCGGGTGCTCAGTCGACTGAGCCACCCAGGCGCTCCTTTCCGAACAGTCTTTAGCTCACCACATTGATATAATGAGAGAATGTAATGATTTGGCATGACCTGTGAAAGGGTGAGAAAATGTCTTCCTGCTTGTATGCCTTTCTTCAGAAAATTTAAGATTTAACACACTAGGTAAAGCAAGGGTTGTCACGAATGTTTTGACTCAAAGAAAGATTCAAATAAGAGTAGGGAGGACTCAGCATCTTGATGGCAGACTTGTCTCAGGGACCACGCCACGGTCTCATTTTCAAAGCAGCTCCCCTTCAGAGGCATCCCCTACCGGTACTGACTTCCTTTCTCCCACTGGATATTTTTGCCATGACCTTCTGTTGATGTTATATCAACCTCTCCGCCTCACTTGATCGGAGCGCCTGCAAAATTGGAAAAGTGATGTCTAAAAGTAGGAGAAATAAACCATGTGTGTCATAACAGCCTAAGGCTCTGTAACATCTTATATTTTACAGAATGATTTCTCAAAGTGAGGTTCCCCGGAGACTTGCCTCAGATTCATCAGGGAGAAGCTACAAGACAGGTTCATGGGTCCTACCCCACACCAGATCAATCAGAGTCTCAGTGGTAAGAGGGAGGGACGGGTGAAGTCAGGAATTGAAAAGTGAAACATCTCTCAAGATAATTTTATATATACCTAAGTAATAACCATCGTTCTAAAATATTTTCATCTATGTTACTTTCTTTGTATCTTTCAAGCCCCCTCTGTGCTAGGTAATTATTACTATACAGCCATTTTACAGATGAGGCCATTGGAACTTGGAAAAGTTGCTTGCCTGAGGGAATATAGCAGGTTGTGGAGCTCTGAGCCCGTCAGTCTGTGACCCTTCGCCACACCACGCTGGCCCTGTAGACTGGAGGGGGTTCTGGCCACAAAGATGTGGTAGCTGGAATTGCAGGTGATAACATAGGGTTAAATTCTTTCATGCGTTTGGAGCTGTATCTAAAAATTCATCACTAGACCCAAAGTCACAAAGATTTTCTCCTACATCTCCCTCTAGAAGTTTAACCCTTTCGTACCTACATTTAGGTCTAAGATCCATTCTGAATTAATCTCTTTGAAAGGTCTAAGGTGTCTGTCAAAGTTCAGTTTTTGCATTTGGACATCCAATTGTTCCAGAATCTTCTGTTGAAAAGACTGTCCTTTGTCCATTGAATTGCCTGTGCTTTTTTGTCAAAGAATTTTGAAATACTTGATGCTTGTTATAAAAGTACGTTACCTCTGTTTTTTTTTATTTTAAAAGGCAGACAGGGGCGCCTGGGTGGCTCGGTCGGTTAAGCGTCCAACTTCGGCTCAGGTCACGATCTGGCAGTTTGTGAGTTCAGGCCAGAGTCGGGCTCTGTGCTGACAGCTCAGAGCCTGGAGCCTGCTTCGGATTCTCTGTCTCCCTCCTTCTCCACCCCTCCCCCACTCATGCTCTTTAATAAACATTAAAAATTTTTTTAAAGGCAGACAGACCAGACCTACCTCTAATAATTATTTGCTTATGATTTGGACCCCAGCTTCTTAGGACTGAGCATGAGGCAAATTGTAGACTAGAATATATATAGACCAAGAGAAGCCACGTAAGAGGAAACTGGAAAATAACCCATCCATAGGAGGCTGTGGTGCTGGATTAGAGATGGAGGAACCAGGTTCTAGATCGGACTCTACCCCTCCACTTTTTAGGCTTCTGTCTTCTTCACTGGACGATGAGAGGTATGTCACCAGACATATTCCAGGTCGCTAGTCATATGAGTCTACTTCCGGGGCCCCATATCGTAGGAGCGGAAAGGAAACCTTCATGCCTACAAGGTTTTCCCATTCAGGTGGCCAGCCTGGTCCTTTCCAAGCTGACTCGTGAGGATTCACTGCATTTGCTGCGGTTGATGTATCCCATGCCTCTTTCACCGATCGATGAGAACAGAGGCCAAGGGCACGCCTGCGGAGACTGATGCTACAGTCTTCCTGAGTGCACCCTGCCTGCTGCTTCCACCCCACACCCTTCCCCGCCTATGCCTGTGGGGTCCTCCTTCCTTGCCCCACGTTTTCGTCTCGAGGGGTGTGTCCTAACTCACCCCAGCTTAGGTCAGTCCTATTATTTTCTTCGGGATACAAGATCTGCTCTGCCTCTCTCCTCTCCTTCTCAATCTTTCCTTCCAACTCTCTGCCCGAGGCTGACCACACTTCCTCATCCTCAGGAACACACAGCTTGTCTATTTTTCATGTTTAAGGCGGCCAAAGACTTTCAAAAGATAATAATGAACACCCCTCAACTGCAATTTTGAGTTGCAAAGAATTTGCTAGATTTTCTGGCACAGAGCGTTATAGGAATGTTCTTCTGGTACTTTGTGGTCTGGAACTCCCGGGCTATCAGGGATCTACAGGGAACACAGACATGTGAACATAATTACACGATAGCATGGGTGTGTGTGTGGATGTTTTGGGGGTGAGGAAGAGAGGCGTCATATAGTTTTTGCGGAAGTAGTGAGAGACGAAGGATGGTGAGGGGTTTAACAGCCAGCCCGCACTGAGAGTAGAGGTCAAGGGATGCAGACAAGGCTACCACCATATGCAAAGGAAGGGAAGCATGAAAGAGCATGTCGTTCCGGATGTGGATGGGTTAACCCTTACCCGCAGGTGGGGAAGTTAGCCTGCGTGGCTGGATGAGCAGGTGACCCTCCCTCGGGCCCATATTCCATGTTCCATGTGTATCCTTCCTGAGCCCAGGCCCTTCTTAACTCTCAGGAAATCAACCTTACACTGTCCAGACTAGGGAGATAAGCATGCTTTGCTGTGTAGGATGTACAGGACAAGACCCTAGTTGTGGCTGAATGTGTGCTTGAGGGCAGCCAGAAGTGGAGGAGAAAAAGGACGGGTCGGCAATGACATTCAAAGAACCTTTATGTCCAGGGCATGGAGGCAGGGAGAGAGCCTTGCTTAGCTCCGGGTTCTTTTTGCATTTGATGGTGCCGCTCTACGGAGGCGGCCACGTGTCACGTGTGACCGCGGAGATCGGAAGGAAGCACGTGGATTGCTATGCTCAGCCAGCAACCGCGGTGACTTCTGGGCACCTTGATCTGGACTTCCTAGCCTCCAGAGCCATGAGAAATAAATGTCCATTGTTTAGGCCATCGGGTTTATGGTACTTTGTTACAGCAGTCCAAGCTGACTGAGACAATGAGGAGTCTCAGACAATAAGGATTTAGGGGGAGACCATAAAATCTTGTTTCAAATCCACTGTGCTTCAGAGATAGGACCACAAGCGGTTAGATAGGATGGTCCGACGCGGCCGTGATTCAGTGTAGATAAAAGGCCAAGGAGAAATAACTGAGAGCATGACCTAGGGACTCTCCCAGGGGACCATTCTTCATTCAGGTCAACACCTATTTTACAGGGGCGCCTGGGTGGCTCAGTCGGTTGAGCGTCCGACTTCAGCTCAGTCGTCATGATCTTGTGGTTCGTGAGTTCGAGCCCCGCGTCGGGCTTCGTGCTGACGGCTCGGAGCCTGGAGCCTGCTTCGGATTCTGTCTCTCCCTCTGTCTCTCTGCCACTTCCCTGCTCATGCTCTGTCTCTCCCTGACTCTCAAAAATAAAGAAACGTAATGAAAAAAATAATAAAAAACCTACATGTTTTACAAAGCTCTGGTTAGGCACCCGAGACACACAAAGAGGAATCACACACGGTCTTCTACTTCAAGGAGCCTACCTTGTTTTAACTATGGCCACCGACTCACGGTCAATATGCATGAAAAGTGTCTCCAAGAATTCTTGCTGACGTAAGGTGTCAAATTCAGGTCTACAAGTTTAGATCTGTTCCCTGGGCTCTGTGGGTTTGACATATATAGGTATGTCCCTCTTTTTTTCTTCAGGTTACATATGAATTTCAACCCAATTCTAGCATATGATAAACACAATTGATTTCCTTGCTCTTTATTTTCTGTCCCGCTTTATGCTTAAACATAACATGAGTGACTTATAGCTGTCCAGGAAAATGGGGAGTGCATTTTTATGGAAATCTTCAATCTTAGGAATTAAAGAAGAGAGAAAATGGAAGAAGGTTGATACGGCTTACTTATTTTTTTTTTTTAAGGCGACTCCTTTTTGAAAATCATTCTTCCGTGTGTTCATTAACTATTTTTAGGTGAACACACACAGAGACATACACACAACTACAGTCTCTCAATGGACTGCCTAAGTTTGTGAAGGAAATAGCAAATGTTTTAGAAAATGCTTAAAATATTTAAGGTGATATTTAAAACATTTAAGACAATATTTAAATAAAATTTAAGAAACATGCTAAAATGTACGAATTTGCATGAGGCATTGTATGTAGATTGCAATTCTTCCATTGGAAATTAAACTTTGTAATAAAAGATAAAATTTCAACACGTGAACTCAATATGCACATCAAAAGTGCTAAAATTCACCTTGTATCACGAAGAATTGAGAAACCGTAACTTGAGGAAATAACGGCATCTTGTTCCACTAGGAATTTGCATATTTTGCCAATGCTTATGTAATGAATCTCTCAGAAAATTCCTTCCTAAACTGTGAGATTTCTTATTGGAAAAAATTCTTATTGGCACAGAAAATTGGGCTTGCAGGGGCGCCTGGGTGGCTCGGTCAGTGAAGCGTCCAACTCTTGGTTTTGGCTCAGGCCGTGATGTCAGGGATGGTGGGTTCAAGTCCCTCATCCGGCTCCACGCTGAAGGCAAGAAGCCGGAGTAGGGATTCTCTCTCTCCCTCTCTCTCTCTCTCTCTCTCTCTCTGCCCCTCCCCCCTTCAAAATAAATACTAAACTTAAACCAAAAAAGGAAGTTGGTCTTGCAATCTCTTTAAACATTTTAAATTCAGTTCCTCTTCAGCTACGTCTTTGCTCCTAGAATATAGGGAACACCTTTTGTTCTTTCTGCAGAAACCCGTGTGTTTACTTTTATGGACTCAGAGGGGCTTTTCAAATTAACGTCAATTTTTACGGCCCCTTTTTCATATCCTGTGTGTGAATTTACTGTGGACACTTATGAATGATGGAACTACCTCCAGCAGGCCACTGGTGAGTTAAGTGGCTCACGTGAGTGTAGAAAACCTCAGGCAATATGGCTCAGACCTGAGTTTCAGCACCGAGGCAAAAGTTTTTAGAGCCAGCCAGGATAGGAATCAATATAAAGGAGGCACTTGAACACAAAGCACGCTTAAAAAATTCGTTGAAAATTTGAGAGCATTTTCAACGAAGTAGATATGATGGAACGTTGTCTCCCTTGAACAAATTCCCGTTTGTCAGAGTTTTCTTTATCTTTTAAAGTACTGATTGGATCAATGCTCAAGGTAGAACTAGGTACAATTACAATCCTAAAACCTTTTGGGCAACGGTTCTAATTAATGTAATTAATATTGTAGCAAAACATCATGGGCTGTAATTGAAAGAAATCATCTGGGTCTGAAGGAGACCTACTGAGGGCAGCCTTGTTAAGATGAACTCTGAGGTGTGTAAATTAATTTCCTGGATTCGCAAAGCAGGAAAGGGGAGGTTTTCCTTCCTTAGGATACTGGAGGGTTTGGTGGTTGGCCCTGTTGAGACCCCCGGGCTATCTGTGCTGATTAACATATATGTAATTAAAGTGCACCAGCTAGAAAGGGAACGAGTTTTACTTGGCTCTGTACTACTGTGAATAATTTCTTTCTGTCTACGTTATTTACCTTCTGTGTATGTGTGTGTGTGTGGGGGGGGGGGGGGGGTAGGTCTAGTTTCCCTGGACATCCTACTGCTGTCTTGTTTAGGATTATTGCTTCTTATTCTAGCAGACGCTAAAGAACAGACAAGCTTTCCCCTAGCATTCAAGCTAGATTTTCTTTCCGTTCATATCACCATTTTTAAGCCACATTTTTCATCACAGGGTAAGAAACACTGTAAATAATTGAGGTGATCCATCAAGAGACCCATTCTTGATAATGAAAAATTGCATAACTCCATAGAAGTCAATTAAAAACCACAAACTTCAGACCCCTTTACTCAGAGAAGATTTATTTTTATAGGAGGCATTTAATACAATAGATTATGGGAAGGGGCTCAGAATTTTTTAAAGTTCTGAAAATTCAGTTAAAGCTTGACAATAAACGTAAGATTTATACAGTTTCGAAGTATAGAAGTCCTTAGAGGGAAAAGGGTTCCCCCCACCCCCTTCCTTTTTGAGGTATCAGAGATGTTCAGGACTTTATGACCGGATCAGAAATGACATCCCACTGTGGGATACTTTTTCATTCTTTTCAAAATTTTAAATGCTTCTTACGCTTTGCTAGTCCCTATACAATGAAAAGTAGATAAACTAAGAAGGCAGGATATTTTCATTTGCAAAGCCAAATATCTGAATACTTAGGACTAGACAAATGACTCAAAATGTTTTTGTTGTCTGGTTGGTCACAGCCAATACAATAGCATGTAATATCTTATACATGTCCATGTAATTAAAACAAAATGACAGTGTCGTTAGAGATATCCAAACTATGCAAGTGGCCAAGGTGAAAATGCCAAGTGTGTAAAATGTAATGTGCCTAACGCTTTTCTTCCCTTTCAGTGGTTTTTCATGCCCCAAACATAACGTTAACTAAGAAGCAACACCTATCCTCAAACACAAAAATACTTAACCATTTGTTTTAAGGTTAGTAATCGCCCGCTATAAATTTGAACTGTGCCTAACGGCTTAAGTAGTGTTCAGCAGTCAGGCCCGGCAGATGCTTAACTCCAACCAGCAGTGCTCATGCGACTTGCTTCCTCCTGGAATTAAATGGCTAAGGAAAAAGGACGGATTGTCCCCTTTATTTAATAACAAAGAACACAATCCTTCGAATTCTTCAGATTTGGAATTCCAGCAGTGTTTTTCTGTTTTCCTCTTGGTGTGTGACAAGAATGAATAATATCAAAAATAAAAATAAACCTCATCTAAACAAGCAGTCCTTTGACTTTATAAGGCTCAACACCAAATACATCAAATTCTAAAAATACCGAAGACCAGTGAAATGTCAAAGCTGGGGGGTAACGTGCTGTGGACAGGACAGATTTTTAAGCCTTTCAATGTATCTGAATGTACTGGCATTAACTTTGTTCATTTATGCTGACGGTTGCCTCTTCAACTGACTACTAGGGACCATGATATTTCATATTCATATAAATATTTGACTTTGACCCCAGAAAAAGTCCCTTGGGTCTGTAATACTTTTATTCTTGTATAATCTGAAACAAATCCTTTCTTTTTAAAAAATCAAACAGACCACATTACACACACAGTTGACTAACTATTTACAAAGCACCCAATTAAATCCTACTTAATTCTCTCTCACTCTAAAAATTCCATCCAACTGGTGTGCAAAGTACTGATCACGCTAAATGCACAATGTTCACAAACCCTGATAGTCCTACACAACCTAGAAAACACTTTGTTAAAGAGAAAAGAAAGTCTTAAAAAATAGGTAAAGGGTTTTGAAGAAACGAGACCAGAAATCACAGTACAAGACAGATAAATCTACTTTAATATTCACATGTAAAAGTTACACATCACGAGAGGTTGGACAGTAGTTTAGCAGTTAACTAACATAGCTATAGTGAAAATCATTTTTATAAAAAAATAATCTAGATGCGGTCATCAGAATTTTTTGGTCTACTTAAGTTAATGTTTGAAGATCGACTTTTATCCCTGCTTGAAGGATTTGCCATTATGCCTTGTTTTTTTTTCTCCCACTGTTGCCTATTAATATTCTTTGGAGGAAGGAGAGCAGAAAACGTTCATTTCCAAGAGTCTGTCCTTTGGTAGCAAGCAGAGAACATTTTTCATTTCTATGACTTAAATAATCTGTACAGACATGAAACGCAGTGACATTAAGCTTTAGTGTAAAATGAAGAATGATAAGCATTTTTCTTCACTTTCATAAAACAGTAGATTTCATAAACTCCTTAAGGATCCAAGCATTTCCCCATTCCCTATGCAAAACCATTCAGAATCCATTTTGACCTCGGTTGAAAAGCAAACACTTACTCTTTATATATTACACTATCGAACCCTGTACTTAAAAACTGATAAAGTAGATTTCCAACAGGTATGTTTCAAATACAAAGGCTTCAATCTAGGTTAAAGAAAACACATTTGAATGGACTCAGAACAAGTTTATTTTGTGATTAAACATCTCATGCAGTCATGCTGGACCACTAACTCTATTACTTCCAAGTCCCCACGACACTGGATAAAACAGAAACAAATTAAATGCTAGGCCAAACAGTAACGACATTCAAGATATCAAGAGCTCTGCAATGGAGCTGAAAAATAATTTTCCAAAAGAAATAATCCCATAGATTTAAAAAAACACACACATAATATTTACAAAAAATATTTAATTAAAAATATCTTATAATTACAGTAGTCTATTAAAGCATATACTTTCTCACACTTATAGAACATCTCTATATATACATGGTATGAAATGTCACTCAGATATCTATACAATATGTAACATTCTTGCAGGGAAAAGAAAGTTCCCTGCCCCCCCATTATAATCATCTATTTTAAACAATAGATGTCAAAAAAAAATATCTACAATGCTCTGTTATATTAGTAAAGCTTCAAAACAAAAATTGAGCTCCTTGGTCACAAAGTAGGCTTCTAAAGTTGATTTTCTCTTGATCTTCTAATTTATCAGTTCTGTCACACTTAAGCTTAGAAGTTTAACTGCACCTCCGAAAACACAGAAATGTACATTTCACAGCGGTTATAAATGAAGAGACAAAAGAGAATACATACGCAGAATGTTTATGAACGTGCAAAAAAAAAAAAAAAAAAGAAAAAAAAACGATGAAAGTTTTATCTTTCTTCCCCCGCTCTTGGAATGACAAATGTAACGTTTCTAGGATTTGCTGATTTTTTCTTTTTTCCTTTCCTTTCCTTTCCTTTCCTCGGGTGGCTTTTTCTCTAACTTCTGCTCTTTCCCCCTCCCTCTCTAGTGCTCCTGGCTCGGGCGCAGGCGGCCGCACACCTGTGGAAGAGGAATGAATAGATGGGGTGTGTGAACCTTCCCGCTGCAGACTAACGGGCGCCACCGACCAAACTCAAGACATGCTTGATCAACAACCCAAAACAAACCACCGGGTCAGACAACAGCCGCAGCCCGCGGCCGGCCAGGCGACCGGCAGGCAGCTGCCGCCCCCATCACCGCCCCCCCCCCCGCCCCGCCCCGCCCCAGGAATCCCGGATCGGGGATCCGCTCGCAGGTCCGGCCCGCATCCCACTTTGTGGGTGTCAGACAGCGCGGGGGTGGGTGCACATCGGACGGTCTCCATGCTCACGAGGGTGCCCTCCGTCGGCGGGAAGGAGGGCAGTTGCCCTCCGGTCACCGGTGAGACACGGGGGTGGCGGGGACGGGTGGGGGGACAGGAGCTGATCCGTCTCCATTTAGAGCGAACCCCAATTACTAAAGCGAAGTACGCTTGCACGGAGAGGGGGTGTCCGCCTCACTGGGAGTTCGCCCTCAGAAATGTTAGGGGCGAAGAACACTGCGGTGGTGCCTGGCACCCGCAGCCCCCGGGGACGGGCGTCTCTGGGGACCGGCCCCCGGAGGAGGGACACGCGCGCTCACCTGGACAGCGCGGCTCAGCGGCACAGAATGCTGTCGCCCTGCTTGTTCACCGCGCCGGCCTGGAACAGCAACGGAACACCAAGGGAAAGGTTAGCCGGCGCAAACGTCGCCCTCGGCGCGGTCCCGGACTCGTTCTCGGAAGCCAGGCTGGCACCCACCCCCACCCCCACCCCCGCCAGCAGCCGCGGGGGGCTCCCCCACCCCACCCCACCCCACCCCGGGCGCAGGCTGGACTTGACAGCCCGGGAGGCGCACAGCCCCAGTCCCGCCCCGCGCGCGTCCACCCGGACCCGCGCTCGCCGCGCGGAGCCCGCGGCCGGCGGCCCCGGGCGCCCGGAGAAGGAGTGGGGGGGGGGGTTGCTGTCATTCCCCGCCGCCCCTGCCCCGAGGAAGGGGAGCGGCCGCGGCCGGCCACCCCGCCACCGCCCTCCCGCGGCCGCCGGCCTCTCACCGGGTCCGTGTTGAGCGCCGTGAGCGGGGTCCGCGGCGGCGCGGCCGGACAGGTCCCGGCTGGGTGGTGCGGTGGCGCGGGCGGCGGCGGCTGCCTCAGCAGAGCCGGGTGCGTCTCCAGCGCCAGCTGCAGGTCCAGGATGTAGTCGATAACGTGCTGCAGGATCTCCACTTTGCTGACTTTCTTGTTGGGCGGGATGGTGGGCACCAGCCTCCGCAGGCGGCTGTAGCAGTCGTTCATATCGCACTGCAGGCACAGCGCCGGCTCGTCGGCCGCCGCCTCCGCCGCCTTGCAGCGCGCTGCCGCCGCCGCGGCCGCCGCGGCCGCCGAGCCACCCAGGCTGTGGCCGTGCTCGGCCAGGCAGCGCAGGGCCAGCTCCCCTCCGCCGCAGCCCGACGGCGCCTTGCGGCCCGAGGGGCGCACGGGGCTCACCGCCTTCATCGCGCGCGCCCTGCGCCCTGCGCGAGCCGACCGGCTGGGGCGAGCGAGGGACGCAGGCAAGCTCCGGGCCCCCGCCCGCGGCCGGCTCCGCTCCCCTTGCCTTCGCGCCCGGCGCGCTCGGTCCGCGCTCGGGGCACCGCGAGGCTCCCGGCGATCCCGCGCCCAAGAATTGACGGGAGGGTCGCTCCGGGAATCTCCGCTCAGTGGGCGACACGCTCGGCCGGGACCAAAAGGCAAGAAAAATCGAGAGCACCGGAGAGAAAGCAGCCCACCGGGTTCCCTAGTCGCCCCCTTCGGAGCTCCGACTACAGCCCGGCCGCCGCCGCCGCCGCCGCCGCCGCCGCCGCCGCCGCCGCCGCCGCGCTCCCCTGCCGGAGGCGTCCCCACCGCCCCACCGACTCAGTAGCGCGCCTCCTCTACGCTCTCGCCCCGCCGGCCGCGCAGCTGCATTTATAGAGCCGCGCGCCCCGGGGGCGGGGCCAGCGCGCTGGCGGGGTCGCCGCGCGAGCCGAGCGGAGCGGGGCTGGGCGCGCGGGCGGGTGCGCGGAGCGAGGCGGCGAGGGCGGAGGCTCCGGGCGGCGCTGGAGGGAGGGTAGGGGACGGTGGGGGGGACGGTGGGGGAGGGCGGGGAGCCGGGCAACCCGGGCGGACGGGTGGGCGGGGGGTCGGGAGTGGCCAACCAATCGGGCGGACGGTGCCACCTCAGGGAACGACGCTCGGGCCAATGGGAAGGGCACTCCATTCCGTCAACGCCGTGGGTCGGGGTTCTGAGAAAAGAGAGCTGAGTGGGAGTCGGGCCAGGCTGGTGTGCGCCCTAGGGAGGGGAAAAGAGAGGGAGAAGTTCCCGGGAAGAACTGCGGGAATGTGCGGCTGGAATTCACTCTCCCCCGGCCCGGGCTGCTGGGGAGGGGGCGCCGGGCCCTGCCGGAGGATCTCCTGCCACCCCTCGCAGCAGCGCGGCGACCGGGGACCCTCCGCCACCCAGCACTCCAGCCCGGGGATTCCAGTGCCTTGAGAAGGACGCCGTTCGAGAAGGCACGATCGTTCTCCTCTGTATTTTCCCTCTCAGGCTCACTATTCGCCTTTTGACAATCGCCGAAACCATCATGATGGAATGGAGTGGAATGTGCAGCCTTTCCGTTTTCATTTTTTAAAAGGTTAAAGCTTAGCAGGAAAAAGGAAAACCACACACACACACACACACACACACGCACGCACGCACGCACACACACAAAGGAAAAGAGTGCCGAACGCAGATTTTTGGTGAAGGGACAGGCAAAGAAAACAAAAAGCGTCCTAAGGTTTTTCTTTTACCCGTCTAGATGCACAAGTGGGCTCGAGAAATCCAAATGCCTGAGAGCATTAAATTAGGGCACGTAAATATTAAAAATGCATGGGCACGGAGTATTTAAAATTCCACCATGACATATAATATTAATCCGTTTTATGTAAAATTCATACCTGTAACTTAATGTAGGCCATTAACACACAGCCCCACGTGTTAGTCTAAGTACCCCGCTTTAAATAAGACGCTAAGAATGTCCAAAGTCTCCTCCTTTTGCAGCAAAGCATTAAAATTCACACTTCTAGTCCCTGGAGTCCTGCTTGGACCACACCCTGCAGAAAGTCTGTTAATTAAGGACGTTTCTGTGATGTCTGATAGAAAAGCTGTCCTTTAAAGGTTCAAATAGAATTGCACAATGAACTTTGATAGGACCTGGTGTGTGTGCATCAAGGCAAAATTGAGCCCTTCGGTTGAGACATGAGCTCAAAGAGTCTCTGGTCAATGGGGTTATAAATTTTGAGTGTCTTCAGCCTGCAAACCCCCCGCCTTTAGACACACTAGAAGATGGGTCACCTCAAGAATTTTCGTTTGCGTGCATGATATAGATTGGTGCCTTCATTTTTACAGATCGTCAGGAGAAAGAGCTATGGACCTTGCCTCTTCCTGTCCACCCTCTGCAAGGAAGCTTTCCCTCTCTCCCAGCACTGTAATACCTGCATCAGGCAGGTAGGTATTTTGTTTAGCCGCGTGGGTATTTTATAACTATTGCATGACTATTTCCCCAGAGCACATTCCTTTTTCCTGATGAAATGAGGAGTAAGTATTTAATGCTGGTTTCACAGGAAGATGCAACAACCCTCCTCTCCCATGATCCTTATACATTACTGCCTCTAAGAATTGTGTCAAAACGAGGGACATTCTCATTCACTTATGTGCATACCTACCTAGATGGTCCACAGACAGACTTGCCAAGAGAACAATTGTAAAACCCCAAAGAAGACTTTCTTCTAAATACAGGCATAGTTTTACATATTCTTAAAGTAAATAAACACAGAGAATATTGTCATTTTAGACAGAAAGGTGGGCAAAGAAGCACCAGTGGGCATTAGCTACTATGTGGGAGTTTGTGATATCAGCACAGATGATAACAGTAAGGGGATATTATGTATGAATGCTTTTGTTCCACTGATATTTTTTTCTTTGCTAGAGTTTTTTTTTTTTTTTTAATGTTTAAGAGAGAGAGAAGGAGGAAGAGAGAGAGAGGGAGAGAGAGAGAGAGAGAGAGAGAGAGAGAGAGAGAGAGATACAGCACTATCAGGGGAGGGGCAGAGAGAGAGGGAGACACAGAATCCGAAGCATGCTCCAGGCTCCGAGCTGTCAGCACAGAGCCTGTTGTGGGGGTTCGAACTCACAAACTGTGAGACCATGACCTGAGCCGAAGTCGGATGCTCAACCAACTGAGCCACCCCGGAGCCTCCGTTTGTTAGAATTTACCAGCTGCTCGAATATTTAAAACCTCAGATTTTTTTTCTGGCAAAGCTGAACTATGTTAATATACCCAGGGCACACTCATTTCAAAACTTTACAGATCATAAGTTGATTAAAGCTTAAGTTTTTAATCTGTGACGCCAAGAAACAACATATCCATCTCTCCGGACTTTGCTAAATCTCAGGGAGCCATACCCTGGGTGTGACAAGTGCCAAACAAGTGCCAGAGTTTCAGGTTTTGTTGGAGTAGCTGTGTGTTACTGGCTTCATGTCAGAATAGCCGGGGTTACCTTGGAGGCTAAGTTCAAAGGAATGTACCCTGGCCACATGATCGAGAACACCCAGGAAAAATGGGATCCCCTGAATCCTGCCAGCAGAATAGGCATAAGCAGTTATTATGTTCCTCGTTTTTGAAGGTTGGAAGATATTAAACAATTAAAGGCTAGGAAAGCATTCTCCAATGGAAAAAAAAAAAAAAGAATCCAATCCTGTGCTTTTTGGCCTACAAAACCTGACCGTCCTAGGAGCGAAGCAATGTATGTTTTTGATTCTTAGACACCATCACTGGCATGACGTCAAAGCTGAAGTCATAAAAGACTCCCGTCACTGGTAGTTCAAACCAGAGTTTACTCAGCAATTACGGGATTTGGGGAAAACTTTGCAAGCTGCATTATTTCTACCGTGTGGAGAAGGAAACTCTGTTTCCCACGACTCTTACATCAAAATGCTTCCCTTGCCCTTGCGAAAATAAGACGGGCTAGCCAAGAGCCCTTTGCCACGGAAGTGCTACAGGCTCCCAAAATGTTCCTCTGAGGGATCCCGGAATGAAATAGTCCGAGGAAAATTGCTGGGGAGCCCTGGTGACCAGAGTCATGTGTACACCCTTCCTTCAGACAAAGAGTTCTGCAGCCCTTTCTTGGGATGCTTTCTAGATGCTAATCAGACCCTTGCTGAACTGCAACCCCCAGGCTCTTAGAATTCACAATCGCCCTGTGTTTACATGAAGCCAGGGTATCCGAGCATATTGTGCTATTCAGTCCAAATGCCTTTTTAGGACTTGATACTTCTTTCCCTATGGCTTGCGGTGAAGCAGTGGGTGGGCTCAGACACACAGATTAACACGAGCGTTCCCATGCCTTGCTGCCTCTGAGGATGGAAATGGTCACTGAAGGAGGCACATACATTTTTTCCAGGCATGAGGAACCCGTACGTCCTCTGCTGCAGGACTGTCCCTTGCTCCAAAGAGTAAACTGGGCAGTGTGGCAGTTCAGGCTCAAGGCTGCTTTATCTGGCACTGACTGTTACAGACTTACTTCTGCTACCCTTGGACAGCTAATACCAGTCCCGGAAACACTGATAACCTTTCGATTTGCCCAGCCTTGGAAAAGGCTTATTATAAGAAGGGGACATTATATATTGAACATAGCCTAGCAGATGTGGCCATCAAAAATGCCTCCTTCAGGAATTTTGAAAGGTAGTCTGTTGAAATAAGAAGTAGCTGATTTGGGGAAGAAACAGGTAGCATTTGTTTTTACTCTAGGAGATATAAAGAGCGTGGGCTGAAAAGTCAGAACGCCTGGGCTCCAATTTTGGCTCCTTGGTTTAGTTTTATATCATTAAGCTGGATTTTTAAACTCTTGTGCCTCTCATATATGAAATGAGGATAAAAACCGTATCTACTTTATGAGGTGTTCATGTATCCCTCTATATAAACTTGTGTGTAATTCTTAGAACAGGATCTGGCACTTAATTAGTGTTAAACTTTATTATTATTTTTGGTAAATATTATTTCTCAGTCGGTGGCTTGTCTTTTCATTTGCTTAACAATCTTTTGAGAGCACAGGTTTTTAATTTTGATGATGTTCATTTTATCAATTTGTTCTTTTGGTTTTGAATCGAAGAAATCTTGGCATAACCCAAGGTAAGGAAGGTTCTGTCTTGTGTTTTTGTCTAGATGTTTTATAATTCTTAGGCCCAGTTGGTTTCATGGAACACAACTTATGCAGCCACACAGGGTCCCAGGCTTGGTTTCATGCCTTGATGTTACCATCTTGAAATTCTCAGCAATTTTGAACAAGGGGACCCGTGTGTTTTCATTTTGCACTGGGCCCACAAATTACGTAGCCAAGTGCCGGTTTTAGGTTGTATGTTTAGGTCTGTGATCCATTTTCTGGTTATTTGCGTATGTAGTTCGAGATGTGGATTGAAGTTAATATTGTTGCATACGCATGTCCGGTAGACCCAGCACCCTTTGTTGAAAAGACAATCCTTTTTCCATTGGGTCGGCTTTGTACCTTTGTCAACAATTGGTTGTGTACGTGTATGGTTCTATTTCTGGCCTCTGAATTTTGTTTCTTGGGTCTGTTTGTCTGCTTTTACACCACACTTGCTCGGTTCCTATAGCTTTATAATAAGTCTTGAAATCAGGTAGCGTGAAGTCATGTAGCGTTCATTGACTGATCCTTCCAGCTTTGTTGTTCTTCATTTCAAAGCTGTTTGACTTTTCTGGGTATATGTTGCATTTCCATATGCTTGTTCAAATCAGTTTGTGAGTTTCTTAAAAAAAATATATATATAAAGAGCATATACCGAGAACATATAAAGGTCTCTCAAAACTCAATAGTAAAGAAGGAAAAAACCCAATTAAAACGTGGGCAAAAGACTTGACCAGACAGTCCACTAAATAAGTTCTACATGTGATAAATGAGCACAGGAAAAGAGGCTCAGTATCACCAGTCATTTGGAGGATGCTTCAAAGCTACTATGAGATATCACTACACACCTGTCAGAACAGCTAACGGTAAAAAAAAAAACCAACCATACTAAATGTTGGTGAGAACCCAGAGCACCTGGAATTCTCAGCACTGCTGGTGGGAATGTAAAATGAGAAAAGCCACTTTGGAAAACAGTTTGGCAGTTTCTGAAAACAAAAACAAAAACATACGCATACCACGTAACATACTATAATTCTGTTTGGCGTCTATCCAAGAGAAATAAAATAATATATCCATAATATATCCAAGGGCCATGTAGGGACACAAGAACAATGGGTATGTTTATTATCCAGATGGTGGTAATGCTGATGTCAAACGTATCAAGTTGTGCGATCTATGTATCTCTATCTCTCAGTGTATCATATGTGGTTTTACATTTATGGCAGTTATATCTCCATAAAGCTTTTAAAAAGTATTAATTTTTAAAATGAGCACTTGAATCTTAGAAGAGCTTTTTCCATGAATCCACCAGCTTTCATTCTCTAACTTCTGTAAATAGACATTTGGTAGTCTCTCTCTCTCTTTGTCTCTCTCTCTCTCTCCCTTAACTTCTGGCTCGTAGTGCTGTCAGGGGTCACAGCCTTAACCGAATGCTGGTGAGATACCCTCCAGAGCAGGCATGAGGCATGTGCGATTTGATATTTCAGCTGTCATGGTTATCCATTAACATATTCAGTCTCTTGCTGGAAATGGACTCTGCTAAAACCATATCCACTCCTCCCTGATTTGTATTGTTCTCATGTGGCATGGATTTGAGGCTCCGAGGAGGAGCTCTCGACCTGATGATTTGAAAGACTTGCCTTGTGCAAAAATGAAAGCTAGGTTCTGGGCTCTCATCTCTGTGCTCTGCCCCAGCTCCAGCCTCTGCTGACTTGGTTGCTCCACAGTGGCAGCTGCCTTCGGGCAAACACACACTGGATGGGGAAGATAAGAAGCTTCCTCCTTCCATATTCAGGATGGCTTACCGTTTTCTCCTCTTCACCCTTTCTGTCTCAAGAAAATAAACAAATCTAACAGGATTAAATGCATTCACTTCCAGAGCAGGGAATAAAAATAAATCTCGGTTGGCACCCTATTTTTGCCTCTAAAATCTTATGGCTTGGTCTATTAGCCTCAACTTCCTCATCTGGCGAGAGGAGGCCTTTCTAGGGAATGGAGACAGGATTAGCTGCTTTGAAAGCTCCAGGAGAAAGGCAGGAAGTAAACAATAGGGGGCGGTAGACTTGTGTATCATAGATACTCAGGGCCCATTGACGTCTGTGCCATTATTGAACGTGCTTGAATAGGTAAAATGGTCATAAAGATGCCAAAGAAAACAAGTTCTTGCTTTAGTTCAATCTTTAGGAGAGAAATTCAAGACAAGAATGGTATGTATGTATGTATGTATGTATTTATCAGTTAAAATTAATCCCAATAAATACTGATTGTATCTGTCTGCTACATCCTTTGAGCAGGTAGTACCACAAGGGAAGTCACTACTGAGATGTGTTCTACTCACAGCACAAACTGGTGCCAGATGTATACTGATGACGTCTTTCAGCTCCATTTCCCTTTCTCTGCCAGTGAATGCAAAAGAATCCCCTGGTATAGAAAAAGCACACTTAACTGTATTTCAATTACTTAAAAACACTCACTAAACGGTACTTTGCTTCACGTCTTCGATCTGAATGCTGGACATGAGCCCGTCACAGTAAATCTGCCTTTGCTTAGGATGTTGATATCTAGGTCACCATTCCTAAGAACGGACACAATGTTCAAGAAACAGTTGCATTTTTTTCCCCAAAGAGGAATTTTTGAGACATTTTTTGCAGATCTCACACAGTTGTCATTGTCGTTGGATGGCTCACGATGTCCATGAACTATATACCTGCATTGAAAAATAGCCCCGGAATGTAGACAAAACAGTATGAAAACTCACTTGCATATGAAATAATTGAACTAGTACATTTTCTGTTAGCAAAATATGTGCCACAAAACACTAGAGGAATTAAAGATGCACCATTAAAGGAACAAGGGACTGAGTTAACTCTGAAGTTTATCAACTTTGGTAACCCTATGTGAAAATAGTCCAGTTCAAACAAAACCATCCCTTTGGGAGGGATTATAGTTAGAACTATTTTCCCTTGAATAGAACTAAATGATATTTATAATCTTTAAAGACTAAAAGCCTTAATGAAATACTTTTTCATAAAAGTCTCTTTGACAGAATAATCTAAAAACTTGATAAAACATTACATAATAGGGGCACCTGGGTGGCTCAGTCAACTGAGCATCTGACTTCCGCTCAGGCCACGATCTCGCAGTCTGTGGGTTCAAGCCCCACATGGGGCTCTGGGCTGACAGGTCAGAGCCTGGAGCCTGCTTTGGATTCTGTCTCTTTCTCTCTCTCTCTGCCCCTCCTCTGCTCATGCTCTGTCTCTTTCAAAAATAAACAAACGTTAAAAAAATTACATAATACTAGTTGGTCCGAGGGAACCATATTTACCATTTTAAAAACATCTTCTTCATTAGGTCACCATCAATGTATGATCATCCTTGTTTGCCTTCTGTTCTAAAAATGGGTACGACTTATATTATCAGGAAAATTAAGACAGTGACTGTGACATCGTAATAATGCTACATATATCATCTTTGAGGCTTTGGGGAAGAAGATTGGAGTTGTGAAGTTGTATGATATCCAAGTGGCTTGTTGAAAAGGCTTTCACATTGGTCATCAACCCACTGTTCTGTCTTTATCAGGGATCTGCAACTTGTACTACATAAAATGAGTTCACCCTTTAGCAGATTATTAAATGGGAAAGTTTGGCGGCTACTCACATTGTCCATCAACAGTCTTCCCAGAGTGGCCAGCTCTGGATCTCTGGTGAACACGGCTGGAAGAACAGGAATGCTTTCGTTTCATCCAGCTTCTAGGAAAAGCATCCTAATATCCCAAAGAGATGCATGCTTAACATTTCTATATGATGCATTAAATAAAACCTAACTCTTCAGCCTTATTTTTGACGCTCTTTGTCAACTAATCTTTCACCAAAACTGTTTCGATTCAAGTCGACTCGGGTCAAGACTACAAAGCACGTATCGTACATTTGTTCTATGATGAGACCGTGTTTAAGATACATAAGTCTCTTGCCCTCATGGAGCTTGCTGTTGACATAATGGCTTAAGCAAATTAAAAATTAATTAATGAAATACAACGCATTCTGTGTGATAGTTCAGGCCTGTTTATGGGCCACATTGGAGGCCAAAACCAGAGCCTGAGGCAAAGGAAACTTGGAAGAGGAAGAGTTACTTGAGCTGGATCCTGAAAGATGACTTCATCAGTGGTGAAGGCTTTCCAGGTGGTGGCAACAGCAGGTGCAGAAGCTCGGAAGGGTGAAAAGCGAGGGTCTTCCTTTGCCGTTCTTTCTGCTACTGTTCAAACACTCAACTTTCCCTGCTTTACATTCCACTCGACTTTCTTTTCTCATCTCATCCTAGTCTTCCCATTGACACCATTTTTCATTTTCTTTACTTCCACTCTACAGCCGCCAATTCTTTCAAAAAGCATTATAGGACTTGGTACAATATGGCTTCCACATCCACGAAGCCATCTGTCATTAATTCCCCCACTATAATTATTTCAAAGCAACTTTACTGGTTTCCCATTTTATAATCAAGGATATAAAGATTGCAGTATAATTCAGAAACTGCAGAAAACCATAAAGACGAAAATAACCCATGCCTAGAAATAACCACCATTGATATTTCATTGTGCATATTTCCCCACGAATACGGATATTATTTCTTGAGCCAAGATTTTTAACGTGCAATATGCACTTCATGGAAATCTAAATTTCACTTTATATGGCACGGGTGTAGTTTCCTACCCATAGTTACTTGTCTTGGTCATCATTTTTGTGGTCGCATAGTATTCTATTATGTGGCTATGCCACAACTTCTTTGACAAACTATTATAAATACGTTTATTGTTTCCAACTTCGGTCTGTGATTTCTCATCACATCTGACACCCTTATTTCAACTCCACAGTACATGGCGGATTGCATCTGTCGGCATGCTACGGTGCAGTTCTCTTCAGGCTATGTTGGATTGGATCTTCAGCTGCCAAAAGCGTCTTAAGGCAGGGCCAGTTCCTCCTTTGGCTATTTTTTATGAGTCGGTAGAGAGATTTATTCATATAGAAGTGCTCAAGTGGCCCCTCAGGTGGGCTGGCACAGTCTCCTGGGGTGACATCCTAATGAAGAGCTGCTCCAGAGTGACCAGCAGATTTTGCACATACTCAGGAGGGGCTGGCTTGTCGAAATGCAAAGAGGTAGGGTTGGCGCCAAGTAATGGTGGATCCGCTCTTCAGAGACCACAGAGATCACTGGGTCAGCTGACATCCCAGGAAGGTTCTAGTTTACTTAGCAAAAAGCTTTAGGAAAGCAGCTAAAACTTTGAATTATGCGTTTGCTGGGTATTTCTCCAGGGAGGGAGGTGGGTAGAAAGCAGAGCATGTGGTCCGCAGGGGTGAGCACTGGAATTATGAGCACCATGAGTCAAACCATGTCAGTACTTCTATTACCGCTGGTTCTCTCTCTACTCAGGGTTCCGTTCTAGGCTGAGACTCTCATCCCTTCCTTTCCACTCTTTATTTTCTTGCTCTATCACCTCCTACCCCCCGAACTTAAACGCAGCTACAAAGAGTGACGATGAAGTTGATGTCCCCTCTGCACACCGCCTAATCATTCTATTCACCCACGTTGACCCAAAGCCTTCTATTCCTCCAGGTCAAACCAGTCTTCTTTTGAAGTCTGCAGTGAGCATCCTACTGTAACCCGGTAGCAGAAGATAAACTGCTTGTCCCATTGGTTAAAATGTAAACAAGGAATAAGTAAATAGAGAAAAAAACATTTTTATCAAGTTTCTTTTTGGAGATTCAGGCATTCATTCATTTTATTGAATAACCAAGCACAGAACTATGTAACTCAAGTAGGTGTAAGGGTCCCATTCAACAATATGAGTTTAGAAATGGCTATTATAACAATGCCACCAATGTAATTGTTTATTTTGGCAAATTTTGTCTTGGAATAGAAGTGTCTTTAGTACAAAAATGATTCTTTATTTTCTCAATGTAATATGATTAATGTTTTAACTTGATGAGACAGCAGTTTTACAACCCGGGTGGTCAGAATTCCGTTATTTAATTTCTGAGAGGACACAAAACAGCAATAGCGCAGCACTCTTTTTCATCCCGCCTTAGTGTATTTGCTGAGCCATCAGGCTCCAGATGCATCTTTACATCTGTCCTGCGGAACTGAGGAAGAGTGGTTATCACTCTACCAAAATGGCGGCACTAAGGTCTTTACAGCAGGCGTAACAAGGGATCTCTTCCTTCCTTATGATTTGGGTAACCTAAAAAAAAAAAAAAACCAGTGTTATCTGTTTTACGTCCTGATCAAACTTAAATTGTTTCAAAAAATGTGAAGAAGTGTTGGCCACAGCTGTATCTCTTCAGTTCTTGTCAGTACCTTTCCAGATTTGAGAGGTGGGTAGGCCCACGGAGCATGTACAAGAGACCATTTCTAAATCAGCTTGCTAGTGGGATCCAATATGGCAGAGGAGGGAAATTGGCTGAAGGTCTCCCTGTTAGTTCTCAGTCCCTTAGCATGAATAAAATCACACCTCTAAAACAATATGGCTTTTCCTCTCGGACATTTAATTTTTCTATTTCTACCAATGATTGTAACATGCTAACTAAAGGCTATTTTACAGCCGGCAGAAGAATTTGGATTAGTGATTGGGAAGTATCTGAGCACTAACAGAGCAAATAAATTTCTAAGAGCAAACTTTTCAAAGATCACGGAGAAACTAAAATCTGAGAGGTGGGGCAAGAATCCAGGTCTGACATTTAGGAAAGTAAATACAAGGAGGCAAAAAAATATTACAGGTGGTATTTTGAACCAATGAGCTATTGTAATCAGAGTCGCTAGCATATGACACAAATATTTACTAGATAAACACATAGAATTTTCCCTGTATTCACATATTTAAAGCAGAATATAATGATCTGGGTGGAAGGTTGCAGTGGAAAGTATCTATCTAGGTCCCTTCCAAATGTAAATGTCTGTGATTCCCTGGCATTCTTCTGTCATTGTGCATGCTGTTCCTTCTTCATTTGAAATCTCCAGTTAGCTTTGCAATTATAGTTTTAGTAAAATGCTTCACTGGTCTTCACTTCAATGCCTACCTAATACCACTCACTTCAGTACAGGCAGCAAAGAGATAAACAGGTACCTTGATGATGAAGGTATTTGGCTTATGCCAATAACAGAAATATCTCATCTTGCAAGAGATACAGCACTTATTTCAAAGCATCCTATTTGTTTGGTGCTTGCCTTGTACATTACCATCTAGTCCCAGAGTCTCATCTGTAACTTGGAAGACTTTTATATTCATGTAGTGGATATATTTTTGAAACACAAAGTATGAGTCTATATTATCAGTTCTGATTTCCATAAGTCATCCAAGAAAACTAGTCTCATTACTCCACAGTCCTATTGCATAGATAAATCCTGGTTATCTTCCCCATTTTTATCGACTTTTTTTTAGTAGAGTCTATAGTTGGAAACGATATGCAGTTCACCTCATATACCACAGCACATCATTGGACTCATCTTCTAATTAAAGCAGGGAAATAAATAGCCAGTTTCCCCAGAACGATGTCACTCGGAGGTCACAGTTTGGGGCAAAGCATGCATTCACTCGTTCATCTCCTCAAGTACCAAAGGATTCAAACCTGAGGAGGCTTGAATCCATTGTATTATCATTCATTCATTACCTACCAATTTGCACTAGGTCCTTCTATCTCCTCTGGAGATTTCAAGTTTTTCTTTCTTTCTTTCTTTCTTTCTTTCTTTCTTTCTTTCTTTCATATTTAGTTACTTTTGGGAGAGCACAAGTGGGAGAGGGGCAGAGAGAGGGGAAGAGAGGATCTAGAGTGGGCTCTGTGCTGACAGGCTGACAGTAGTGAGCCCGATGTGGGGCTAGAGCTCATGAACCGCGAGATCATGACCGGAGCTAAAGTTTTGTTTAAATGTTTATTTATTTTTGAGAGAGAGAGAGAGGCAGAGAAAGAGAGAGAGAATCTCAAACAGGCTCTGCACTATCAGCACATAGCCTGACGCAGGTCTTGAACTCTTGAACTGTGGGATCGTGACTTGAACCGAAATCAAGAGTTGGATACTTAACCAACTGAGCCACCCAGCTGCCCCTACTCCTGTGGAGATTTAAATCTTTATAATCATAATATGTATTTCATTCCTATCAGTAAGTTCTAGAGAATTATACTCTGCAAATATGGGTTACTTTAAGGATGAGGTAAGATCAATCCTTCTTTCACTATCTTAAAAATTATTGGCAAAAGTGATGGCATCGATGAAACATGGGAGGGATTAAAAGACTAACTCTGTTCCTAAAAGTTGGTGTCCAGAATGATCTCCTGCATACTTTCTTTAAATACAGATATCTGAGAACCATCCCTACCTTATCCAGCTTCAGGTGATTCAAATGCAGTGATTCAAGGACCACATTTTGAAAAATATCGGTCTAATCAACAGTGAGTATAATAATAAATTAAAAAAAAAACACACACACCGTACATATGGGATGTCCTCAAGCCTGTAGGTAAAGATAAATGATTCAAGACAGAATTTTTCGAGAGTTAGATGTTCAGAAATTTCAAGGAGTTGACACACTATGAACGGAAATAAACTGGAGAGGGAACAAAGTGGAGACGGATGTCAATGATGACATGACAGCATATAGACGCGACCATTTACTGAACTGTGACTATGCACTAGGCACTATGAAATGGCATCACATATAGATATATCATTAAATCTTACAGTTCTGAGAGGTATCTCAAAATGAAGGACTGAGTAAAACTAGTTAGCAGTTGCAATCAACAGAGTAAATGTAGATTAGGAACTTTAAAAGAGAAAAAAAAAAGGTGAATCAAAGACATTGATAATCTGAATCTATAACCATGTCAATATCCTATGTATTCATTTTCAGATATTGGAATACAAACCATGTAAATACTAGCATTCATGTGCATTCAAGTTTAGAATTAAGCCAGGCATTAACCATGGGGGTGAAATGTTAAAAAAATAACTATAAAAAAAAAAAAAACAAAAAAAACCCAACATGAGCAGGGTGAACTGGTTCTCCAAATATAGACTCTCAGGAGTGAAAGGAGTAGCATTTACCCAGCCAAGTTTCCCTTTGCAGAACTCCCAGTACAGAGTAACCACCGTGGCAACGTTGACATTGCCGTTTATTGCAGCCAGCGGAGGGGAGGGTGGAGCCCTTTTTCGGACAATGAAAATGCTTCACAGAGTTTGGTGAGAACAACACGAGCTCACTTCCCAAAAGATCTCAAAGTTCAACAAGACTATAAGTCCTGAAAACATGTTACTGACTCTAGTATTTATTTTAAAACCAAAGTTACACGTGGCATCCTTTCCTAAAGCTGAACTATGTAACTTCTGTAATTATAAGTTAACTGAAGATAGATTCGGAGGGCGCAAAGTGTCGGTTACGCGAGATGAATGAATTCTAGAGATCTGCAGATAGAAGTAAAGCATAGTACCTGTGGTCAACAATGCATTGTGTAGTTAAAAATTCACTAAGAGGAAAAACGTTACGTAAAGTGTTCTTATCACACACACACATACTGCTACTACCACTAAATAGTAATAATAAAGAAGGAGGAGGAAGTTTTTGGAAGCGATAAATATGTTTATGGCATAGATTGTGATGATGGTTTCATGGATGTACACTTATCACCAAACTCATCAAATGGCTGTACATTAAATACATATAGCAAACAAGAAAAAACTCAGCTAATTGGGGGAGGGGGCTGTGATTTACAATTTGCAAGATATTCTGAAAAATTCCTGGATTGCCGGCTCTGGAGAAGTGATAAGGCCAGCACAGTAAACCTCAGTCCTAGCTGTACCGCCAACGGGGCCAAGCTCATCTGATCTTTTTGCCTTTACTTCCCGGTCTGTCCGTGCAATGAGAGGCTAGAACAGCTTGATCCCTAAGGTTCCGTGCAACTCCAGCATTCCATGCTTGTGATAATTAATTAATTTGTTCATTTGGGGTGTAGTTTCCAAAAAGAGTTAGGTTGCGAGCCATCGTGACTTACCTTCCTGAAGAATAATAGCAAAGCCTTCAAGCTAATTAAAAAAAATTTTTTTAATGTTTATTAATGAGAGAGAGAGAGACAGACAGAGTGTGAGTTGGGGGAGAGGCAGAGAGAGAGAGGGAGACACAGAATCCAAAGCAGGCTCCAGGCTCTGAGCTGTCAGCACAGAGCCGGATGATGCAGGGCTCGAACCCATGAACCGTGAGATCATGACCTGAGCCGAAGTCAGACGCTTAACAGACTGAGCCACCCAGGCGCCCCTGCCTTCAAGCTAATTTTTAAGTAGTGGTCAAGGGGATATTGAGAAACATGGTGGAGAGCCTGTGGCTTCTGTGTTGATACCATTCTATAGGATAAAAGGACAGGTGGGCAGGAAGCTGCTGTTATAATCCATGCTTTGACCAGGTTGATTCAGCAGAGGTGGTGAGAAATAATTATAGTATTTTGAAACTTTGGCCTGAGGTATTGGCCTATGGAATGAATGTGGGTTGTGAGAAGAAAGAGAAGTGAAAAACTTCTGTAGTTTTTGATCTTAACAACGGGAAGGATGGAGGTGACATTTATTGGTGGAGAACTCCATGTGAGAAGCTGGGTTGGGGTAAGAACAGTTTAGTTCTGTGCATCTTCAACTGAAATAACTGCTAAACATCCAAATTGCACTGTTGGGTAGGTAATTGAATATCTAAATGTGGAGTTCAAGGGAAATGTTTGTGCTGGTGACGTAAATTTGGGAGTGATTGTCTTCACATCAAGGGTGTGTAAGCCAAGACTGGACGCCATCTTCTGGGGAGAGAGTGTAGCTAGAGAGGGCCGGTCCAAGGATCATGTTTTGTATCAGTGTTCAAAGGTTGGGGAGATGAGAAAGGGGTAGAAAACAGTGTGAGAAGAGTGGCCACTGGAAAAGGGAGTCAAAGGAAGAAATAATTTCAAAGAGCAGGGAGTGCCTTAGGCAGGTCAAATGCTGTTAACTTGGTACAGACTGGAAGAAATCTCACAAGGGAAAAACCCACTAGAAATGGGAGCTATTTTATCTACCTCATCGTCCAGGTTATCCTTTGTACCCTGGGACAGCAAGCGTAGAAAAAAGGAAACCTTCTTAATTTGATGT
Source organism: Panthera uncia (assembly GCF_023721935.1). Classification (NCBI taxonomy): domain Eukaryota; kingdom Metazoa; phylum Chordata; class Mammalia; order Carnivora; family Felidae; genus Panthera; species Panthera uncia. The sequence continues at coordinate 9,047,821 of NW_026057581.1, forward strand.
ATTCACACGGAAACATATGCGTTTGCATAAAAAAAAAAATTACCACCTGCTTCTAAATTTAGTCTGTGAGGGTACCGTGTAGTAACTTCTTCCAAGAAGAGACTTTTGTCCTCTGTTTTCAGTGATTTGATGGGTGGATGCAGCTCTCCAAAGAGCCTGCTTTCCAACTGGTAGAAGGCATTGTAGAAAGATATTTGTTTTAACCTCTGAGTAAGAAAAAAACTTTCTCTCTCGTTCTTACTCATCATTTCAATGTATTCCTGGATTTCCTTGTAAATAGGATACACGAAATGAATGAATGAGCTCTAATGGAGTGTCTGTGGATTAATGGATACATTCTATCCTCAGTTTGGCACAGCTCTCTGTGGCATGCCCAGGGCACCTCAGGCACCCTCTGCAGCCAGCACACGTGACACTGAGGTCTGTTATTTAGAACACCTTTTATCTGTCACCCTCCTTTCAGCTCTGTCTAGCCTCATCAGGTGTTTGCCAGGTGTTCTGTGAGGCCACCTGTATTTTTATACTTCCCTGACTGTGGGCAGGAAACAGCTCTGAGAGCCACCCCAAAACTCTGGTTATGGGTCTGGTCTCCTCACTTGTCCATTTGCTTTGTAGGGGTCAAACAAAATTCTTCCCATTTGGGTCATCCCTCTAGTCCCTCCTCTCTTTGATCCTTTTTGCCTGTGGATTTGAGAACCACATATATGAGCATGATATTTTCCCAAATTCTGGGGAAGAGTGATCTTCTTGGTGGCTTCGGGGAGAAGAGGCCCCTTTACTGGCTTGTGATCTTTGGAAGAATGGATCATTTACTAATTTTATTACGTTTAAAACTTTTTTAAATTTATTTTTGAGAGAGAGAGAGAAAGTATAAGTGGGGATGGGGGGGGGGGGGGGGTGGCAGAGAGAAAGAGAGAGGGAGACACAAAATCTGAAGCAGGCTCCAGGGTCTGAGCTGTCAGCACAGAGCCCGAGGCGGGGCTCGAACTCATGGACCATGAGATCATGACCTGAGCCGAAGTCGGACACTTAACCGATTGAGTCACCCAGCCGCCCCACTAACTTTATTATTAAACTTAGCTTCTCTACAATGCAGATTATACAACCAGTTTTGCTAATTATCTGAGTTGTCAAGTCACTGGATGTTTAAAATGTTGGTTCTCAATTATGCAGATTGTATTTGTATAGGCACAAACCACGGGAGTAACCTGGTAAAACACGCTTCCTGCTATGTTAAGCTGTGTATTGTTTACCTGACGTTCCCTAGAAACATCTGCTTATCATAACATAATTCAGCATTTCGTTCTGTTTCCACAGTCACCTTAAATGCCACATAATGACAATACATTGAATGTTTCCTTTTCCCCTTATTTATCAAATTAAGTATTCATTTATAACAATAAAAACAAAATAATGCTTTGTCTTTACTCTCTGAATTTTTCACAACTTGAATTCCACAACATGAAACATGAATTACTGGTACAAAAAAAGAAGAAAAGAAAAAAAAGAAAAAGAAATACACTGCCAAAGAATTTCTACCGTAAATGTTTTATATTTTTTGCTGTCCTTCATTTAGTGTTATTATTAAAAGAATATGGCTTACTTCCCAGTGACATTTCTAGTTTAATGAGGGATCCTGGGAATATCAGTTCTAGGTGAAGACAAGAAGCATAAAAAACAAGACACGTGAATTTTCCCGAGGATACAAATACAGCGGGTGATGGGTATGAAGGAGGGTACTTGTGATGAATGCCAAGTATGTGGAAGTGTTGAATCACCATACTGTATACCTGGAAACAAGTATCACACTGTATGTTGACTAACTAGGATTTAAATAAAAACTAAAAACAAACAAGCAAATACAAATACAAAATCTGGTCAGTTTGGAAGGCAAAGAGAGCACAGAAGGATGTTTGTAAAGGAAGCCATCAGTACCCTGCATTTTAGGGGTGGGGGAGCTAAGACATAGCACGTGGCAGGATTATATCATGGGTCAAACTCTGAGTGAATTTGACTTCTCTGTAGTTGGTAGATATGCTCTGAACATAATTCTTCTAACACTCCAACTTTTTTTTTTTTTAAAACATCAACTTTTTACTTGGAATAGTTTTAGGTGTACAGGAAGTTGGAAAGATAGAACAGAAGGTTCCTGTGGAGCCTCTACTCAGTTTCCCCAGGTGCTAACATCTTACAAAACCGTGGTACCTCTGTGATGATTAATAACTTAATCTTATTATATTACTATTAACTACAGACTTCTTTTGGATTTCACCAGGCTTTTCAGTAATGTTCTTTTTTCTTTCCCCGGATCTGATCCAAGATACCGAATTGTGTCTAAAACTCCAACTTTTGAGGAAAATTGGGACCAGAGTTAGAGCTATAAAGACCTCAGACCTAATGGACAGTGGCCGAGATTTAGAATCAGGAATAGTAAATAGAAATAACACAGATGGAAGCCTGGGAAAAACCTTGACTTCAAGGATATAACTATCATTATGTTTTATTTCAAGCCATTTATATTGGTGATGTTACTGTCAGGTCATCTGGTATTTTCCTTTATTATCAGAACTTAATGAGGGTTCTTTTAAGTCGAAATGTTGAAACAGCTATTTGCTAGGATACACTCCTGGATTTAACTGAAGAATAGTATCTCAGAGATGTAGCAGTATCATCTAAAGGAATATGTGTATATAATACTCTGAGATATAATCATCTTTTTTACATAGGTAGTACTTTGTGTATTTCATTTCCTTCCAATTTATCTATTCTCCTTTCACCTCTAGCTATAGTAAGCATCGCGATGTTCCTTTTGATTCATTCATTCACCCCCAATAGATATTGGGAACATCTCTGTGCTAAGCGCTGAACTGAGCTATATAGACCTCTTGGTCCTTTAAGTGAACCCAGATCAGGGTCGCCTGGGTGGCTCAGTCGGTTAAGCATCTGACTTTGACTCAGGTCATGATCTCACAATTTGTGAGTTCGAGGCCCGTGTCAGGCTCTGTGCTGACAGCTCGGAGCCTGGAGCCTGCTTCGGGTTCCGTGTCTCCTCTTCTCTCTGCCCCTCCCATGCTCATGCTCTGGCTCTCTCTGGCTCTCAATAATAAATAAACATTAAAAAAAAAAAAAAAGGAACGCAGATCAGATAATCAGGCTTTACTGCACAGTGGGCAGTTGCCAATAGAGGTATTTTTAGAGTACTGTGGAAGGAAGCATAGAAGCCATGCATGGGACAGAGGAAAACACATGCAAATGACATGGAAGCGTGACTGGATGTAGGGGAGAGGGCTCGAAATGACAATGGCCTTGGATATCAGTTGAAGGGTCTGAATTAATTGTGGAGAGGATGGGAAACCAATGATCGGATTTTGCTTTGGAAAGATCAGCACAGAGAGTGGATCAGCTAGAGGAAAGAATTTGAGGCAGGGAAACCAGAGGGAGCTTTGGGGGAGTACAGTTTACACAAGAAACCATAACGACCTCCTTGCTCTTCTCTACCTAACACCTAAATCATCATTTTAAGGGCAGATTGAAATGCTACTTCCTCTGTGAAGCCTTTTATTTTTTCTTCCTACTCTTCAGACGTACCTAGTCCCTCCCATTGCTCTTTGTTCCTAACTCAAATTATAATATTCATCATGGAGTGTTGCAAAGATTGTTTTTTGTTTTTTTTTTTACGTCTGTCTTCCTACTACATGAGCTTCTCTGGTTCAGGACCTGTGTCTTATTCACCGTGGCATCTTCAATATTTAGGACAGTGCCTGGCATAGGGTGCCTGCTCAAATGTATTTGATGGGTGAGAGACAGAGTGAATACCTGCCAGTCGCGGATAGAACGCACGAGAAAGTTGGCCTTTCCTCCCAAACTGAACATTCACTATCACCCAAATTAATTTTTGCAAAATTCCATGCACAAACATTTAATTAGCTCAATTGAGGAACCAAGAAAATGAGACTCAATTAAAGGACAAATTGTAAGTCTTTAAGCAATTGATATAGATTAGAATTGCATGGTCATGATTGAGAGAATCAAAATTTGTGAGTTAGTAAGTAAGAAAGAGATGTTTATGGATGCAAACTTGTTGCAGAATACATTACAAAAATGATGTTGCGTGATTTACCTCAACTATATTCTGTGGACAGAAATTTCTTTAGTTCTGAGGGTTATCAGTGGGGGTAAGCAAAATATCTGTTGCTGCTGGGTGCTAATTTTCTGGGAAAGGAACTTGATTTAGCCTTTGTGGATCCCTGTTGCAAAACTATAAACAGTCACTGGAAGTAGGGGTCACAAAAGTAAATGTCATTAGGGGCCAGGCAAGTAGCAGAAATGAACAACGGCGACTGGTGTAATAAACTAGGCTGTCGGAAAGCCTTGTGAACTAGAATCATGCCTGATCCATCTCAAAGTGACAGCCCTTACTCTGATCAGCAGATTGCTAACATGCAGGAAACTTGGGTCAGTTTACTATAATTTTTATATTTTTATGAGAAGCCAAATACTTTAATTTTTACTGGAAAGTGTATTTTTATATTGATAATAAATAATTAAAAAACACAACTGACGCTGTCTGGTTAACAGACTAGGTTGTTTTGGACCTATCTTCCCACCAAGAGCAGCTAGAGAAGCCAGACTAAGTAATACAAAAATTACAAATCTAAAATCATTGCAGAACCAGCCAGGCATGAAGAACTGTGAGGTCAAGATCTAACAGAGTATGAAAGTCCATAGAGGTGCACCTGGTATCTGGGTCTCCTTTTCCCTAAAGGTAATTGGGGATTCTTTCCTTTTTCTTTCTTTTTTTTTTTTTTATGTCTATTTATTTTTGAGAGAGAGAGAGAGAGAATGGGGGAGGGGCAGAGAGAGACACACACACAGAATCCAAAACAGGCTCCAGGCTCTGAGCTGCCAGCACAGAGCCTGATGCGGGGCTCAAACTCACAGACCATGAGATCATGACCTGAGCCAAAGTCGAACGCTTAACCGACTGAGCCACCCACGCACCTCAAGGTAACTGGTGATTCTGAAGTCTGTGGCTGAGATGATACAAACTGAGAAAGCTTTCACAGATTCATGGAGGTGGGAGACCAAAAATTGGAGGTCACAGTTTGCCAAGGAGGAGGATCTTGGTAAACACCTTAGGCAGTCAGTTTGGACCCAGAAAGGCTATACCCAGAAACAACAGTGAACAGAAGCCCAATTTCAGATGATGTGTAGAGGTTCCGAGGCTCTTAACCTAGCTGTCTGGGAAAAGCATATGCATGTTGTCTCTGGAGGAATGTAGCATCGTTCAGAGTCTCTTGACAATTTCCATATACAGTGTCTGGTGAGCAATAATAACCAGGCAAACAAGGTGACAAGATGCCACCAAAATCCAGAAGAAAAATAGATAAGAGAAATAGACCCACAGGTGATCCAGATAATGGAGTTTTCGTACATAGACTTTAAAACCACCACCACTCATATTGTAAGAAGTTAAAAGGCAAGATGAAGAATGTCTACAGAGGACTGGAAACAATAATACTGAACCACAAGAAATTTAAAGAATTAAAACTTTCTGAGCAATGGAAACATATACAGGAAATCAGATTTTGAGTACTACTATAAACATTCTGAGTGCAGTGGTAGCATTATGGTATCAGTGCAAACTCTGCAGATTGCTCTGGTTTATGATATAGCATGTAGCACTTGGCAAAAGTAAAGAAATCTTTCTTTATGGACCAGAAAATACAGCAAAGATTATAGATCAAAAAAGGTAAGGGCATTGATGAAGTTCAATTAGCTTCAATAATGAGTTCGACGTTCAATAACTCTTACAAATATGAATTAACTTACCAACATCTCCAATCTAAAATCATCATTTTGACAGGGAAACGTGGAGGGATAATATAGGAGGTTCCATAATCTACAGGATCAAATAGATCTAGGTTTGACACTGGGTCTACTTCTACTAGGTGGGCGTGGGGGGGGGGTGACCTTGGACCAGTTACTAAACTCTCTGTCACAGTCCTCATTTCTAAAATATAGGTAATAATTAATTTGTTAAAGTTGTGAAGAAAATTATAAAATGTATGTAAAATTCCCAAGCACAGTAGACCCATAGAGTAGGCACGGTGGCTCACTCATACAGTTGTTGGCACAGATAAGGTCTCCACCCAGTCTTTTTTCCTCTCTCTCTCTCTTTTAAGCTTATTGATTTATTTTGAGAAAGAGAGAGATAGAGAGAGAGAAGCAGCAGAGGAAGGGCAGAGAGAGAGGGGGCCAGAGGATCTGATATGGGCTCTGAGCTGATAGCCAGAACCCGATACGGGGCTCGAACCCACAAACGGTGAGATCATGACTTGAGCCAAAGTCAGACACTTAACCAGCTGAGCCTCCTTTTTAACCCAGGTGCCCCTTTATTCCTCTCTATACGACCTAGAGCTCTTTCCACTCTGTTGCCTGTAATAACATTTATTTCTTCGTTCTCTCCTTTTACTAATTCCTCTTGTTCATTTTAAGAGAGAAATGGAGAATCCATCTCATGTGATTAATTAGCATCATCTGGGATTAATATAGTTTAATATATTATCTGGAATATATTTTCATGTATAGCTGGAAGCAAGTATATTTTGAAACATCACTGATTTACATTTATTCTGAGAGTACCAAAAAAAATAACCTTTTTCATTTTCTTACAACATATCAAAAGAATCAGTGTGGGTTGTCCATTCAAACTAAGAATCTATTGGGTCTTTTCACTTCCTTGCCAAGGAGAGAGGGTTACAGCTATATATTTGTGTGGTTGATAGCCTCCCTTGTGATAAGCAAGACAGTTTAGCAGAGTCCTGAGTCATCAGCATGACCCCAACTGCTTTAGTCAATGCACAGAATGCTGGCAGAGAACATACTTTTGAATTCATTATCTGAAACTTTTATTTTTTTGGCCATCTTTCTTTTCTTCCACACCTTCCACTTCTTTTGAGTGTAAATTTCTACCAAATTGCTATATTGAAAGACAAATATAATGAGATATACAAACTTTAAAAAATACGATGTCTATATTCCAAATTATTTTGAAATACTCCTCATAGGAGAAATGCTACTTGTGATCAGTATCGTTTGCCAAGAAATCCTCACTAAACTAAAAGACCTACAAGAGAACAATTTCTATATCAAAAGTACATTATGTGAGCGCTTTCTATTTTCACTCTATGTACTTCACTCTATGTACTTAGGAGAATTTTAATATGTTTGCTTCCTTTTATATGAAAAAGAAATTGAGCCTTCACTCTTTACTTAAAACTATTTAGACATTTTATATCTGATCTCTTTGTATTTTCTGCCTCAGTTTTAACACCTCATTATTATAAGGATGGTTTTCCTCCAGGTGAATATCAGAAAAGGGTAACATTCTTGAAGAATGGAGGTTGATTTTTTTTTTTCTTCACTAAGATAATAGTTTGCCTTGTAACTTTCTCTCTAAATGTCAGGGCAAACTCTGTTGAACTGGGTAGCCCTACAAAATTTTTTATCAACTGAAGCAAACAAAACACATTTTATAGTTTTATTTATCAGCAGAAAAACATTCTCTTTACTACCCCTTGCTACTTCCTTATTGGAAAGAAATTTTAACTCAACAACTATGCACCGATGCATATGGAAAGCAGACCCTGGGGATATCAGCACGAATGGGTCCTGCACACATGGAGTCATGGCTGCAGGTGCCTTGGGTACTTCCAGTGTCCTTAAGAGTTTATGAGGACATCCTCACAGGTTAGTTTTTTTTTTTTTTCTCTATTTTCTCCTCCTTCTCTTTTTCCTTCTCCTTCTCCTCCAGCTCCTCCTCCTCCTCCTTCTTCTTTCTACCCCTCCTTTTCCTCCTCCTTTTTTCTTCTTCATAAACTTTAGTTTTTAGAACACTTTTTGATTTACAGAGACATTGGATAACATAATACAGAGAAATTCCATATACCCTAAACACTGTTTCCTCTGTTGTTAACATCCTACCTCAGTATGAGATATATATATATATATATATATATATATATATATATAGTATGTTATATATACCTATATATCATAGTAATTGTACATATAATTATAATTGATGAACCAATTCTGGTAATTATTATTAACAGAAGTCTACACTTTATTCAGATTTCCTTTGTTTTCATCTAGTAGCCCCTTTCCCTCCCAGGAAATCACCCAGAATACCACATTACGTTTAGTTGCCATGTTTCTGCAAGACTGTGTTGCCTGTGACAGTTTCTCAGACACTCCTTGTTTTCGATTATCTTTGATAATTTTGAGGAGTAGTTTGTGCTTGAAAAACAAAACAAAACAAAACAAAACACAAGACAAAAGACTTAATCCTAGGCTGAGGGTCACACCCCATGATGATTTGTCTAATAGCTACAGGCCTCCCATTCAACTAGATGTCTCTGGTGAGGGCTGTGCTGAGCTGTCTCATTATGGCTTCTGAGCACTTCAGCAGTGCTCCTCATAGGACTCTTTCCCAGCCCACTCTGGGCACCTCCTGGCAGTGGTTATACTTTCAGACCACTTTTCTGATTCTGGGCAGTAATGTTTGGCCTCTCAAAACCTTCTGCAGTCTACCTCAGTCTCTCCAGATTCCAAATATTTCTTTATGACTAAAACCCTCATCATTTCTTTTAACTAGGAATGACGTCCAAATTTTTGTCAGGCAGAAATCCCGTATCTCCTTATTCAAGGGCAGAAAGACCAGAGTATTCAAAAACCACAATTTCTGGAATCTGCTGCCTGGACAGGAGAGGGGTCGTTTGTCTTTTATCCTTCTAGAACTCCTCTAACAATTTCTAATGCAGCAAAGAAAAGACAAAACAGTTGGGTTTACATTTCCAAATAGATTGAATGTTCATACTCCGCCAGACATAATCCCAATAGTAGAGTTAGCACTGTTCACAGAGATGTGTGCAAGATGCTGGGGTAGCACAGAGGAGAGAGACACTCAATCTCTTGCTTAGGAAAAGGAAGAAGGGGAAGAAAGGGATCACCAGAGACCGTGAGGCTTCTCACAGGCGATATGTGAACCAAGTCTTTGAAAACATGTGGTCGGCAGTCCCAACATCCCCGATAGAAGGAACAGCCTGAACAAACACACGGAGGTGTGGAGTAACAGCGTCTGTTTAAGGAACTGCCAATCGTTGTGAGTGTAGAGGGGATATCAATGAGGGTGAGGTAGGAGATAGGGCTGGAAAGGTACGCAGGAATCAGTCACACTGGAAAGGGTGTCTTCTGCCGCTCTGAGGTCTAAGAATGCTGTTGAATGTTGGGCGTTAGCTCACCTTGGTGGGAGAGCAGTGAGGTGTACGAGCTAGAGGAGAAAGGGTTAGGATAAGAAGGTCGGGAGTTAATGTACTCGGGAGGAGATCTCGCCATTTGGTAAAATGGTGAAAGAGCACATTTAAATCTTGATTTTAAAAGTTCTTAGCTTGCGGAGACTGAGGGTTGACTAAAAGTTGACAATGCCGATTTAAGACTAGGTTTATGAGACATTGAAACTTTGGCTGCCTGGAGAGATGCTCCTTGGTCAAAGAGAAGTCCAGAAGGCTATTTGCCCTCTAGTGGCAACCACAAAGCATTTTCTACTTTGCTAGCAATGGGACTAGAATATACAACACAGAACATTTCCTCTCGGGAAGTCAGCACTCATTATATACTTCGTGAAGCTATTTGAATTAGTACCTGGATTTGAATATCTAGCTTTAATACATAAGCCTAGTATGAGTTAGTTGAAACAAAAGAAGGTGATGTTTAATAGTAAAAATCTATCATATATTCTGCTGAGTTATATAACTCTCATTGAAATGACTACAATTTTTCTTTTTATTATTATTTTTTTATGTTTTATTTATTTTTGAGAGCAATAGAGACAGAGCACAAGCAGGGGAGGGTCTGAGAGAGAGGGAGACACAGAATCCAAAACAGGTTCCAGGCTCTGAGATGTCAGCAGAGGGCCTGACGCGGGGCTCAAACTCACAGATTGCAAGATCATGACCCGAGTCGAAGTCGGATGCTTAACTGACTGAGCCACCCAGGTGCCCCTACAACTTTTCAATATTATGTTTAATAGGTGAGAATGTAGCATTGTATAACAAATTATATCTTTACCTAAAATTTTTAAGTGTAGTGATTTATTTATTATTAATGTACAGCATAAGATATTTGGAGGTAGAGAGAGAAATTTCCCTGCATCTCCAAGAATCTATTTTAGGCCCTCTGATCTATTCCCTTCGATTTTATTTTATTTTTTTAAATGTTTTATTTATTTTTGAGAGGGAGAGCGTGAGCAGGGGAGGGGTATGGGAGAGGGGACAGAGGATCTGAAGTGGGTTTTCCGCTGACAGCAGTGAGCCCAATGCGGGGCTTGAACTCACAAACTGTGAGATCATGACCTGAGCTGAAGTCAGACCCTCAACTGACTGAGCCACCCACGTGCCCCATTATTCACTTAGATCTTATACCTGCCAGCTAGAGAACTTTGGCCACCCAATTTAACATTATAGAATTTCCAGTTCATTTCGTTTCCTTTTTTTCCCCCACATAAATTGTTTATATCCTATTGAGAAAACTATGGTATCAGTTTTTTTTTTTATATATATATCAGTTTTTAATCTTTAAAACGTTCAGTCTGAGAAGTAACATTTCCCCTGCCTTTGCTAAAGGTGCTTCTCAGGAGCATCTCATTATTTATTTATAAGGGTAAGTCTCCAGAATAAGGTAACATTATCACTGGCCTACTATTGCCTTCACACACATGAATACATTCATAATTGATGGGATAGTCTATACTAGTTTTGCAGCCAGAACAAACCTAAGGTCAGATCTCTGGGAGAGCAAATCATGTCATTATTTTTGTTAAGAAATAAATAAGGCCCTTAAGTTTAAAATATCTGTAAGGAGTTGTGCATGTTGACTGGTAGGGGGAAGAGAGTAAGGTATGGGAAAGAGGAGAGAAAGCAAACGGAAGAACCCAAGTCTAGAGGAGTATTTTGAACCATGTCTTGCAAAGAAAGTGATTTTTGCTTTTTCTTTCTTAGTTGTCTGTCTTGTTGGGGCAGGTTAATGATTGACCACTATGTTAGCCCGTTTTGTGATTTTCTTTTCTTTTCTTTTTTTTCTTTTTTTCTTTTTTTGAGAAGCAATAGATTTAAACTGCTGTAGGAAATTCTGGCCAGATGAACATCAAATAGAGAGATGAGGTTTTTCCTGGAATGCTTCTGCCCAGGCTCCCTTCTCATGGAGGTGAAATGCTCTCATTAGGGAGCTCTCCTCCATACAGTGGATTACTAGTAATAAGAATGTAGTTATTGACCTAGAAAGAGATTCACCTATCTGTCTAACAGTGGGGGAAAAGCAGGCACAGTATAACACCATTTTTTGTAAAAAAAAAAAAAAAAAAAAAAAGAAAGAAAGAAAACCAATATATATGGGTATGTGTATATACATTTATGCATAGAAAACCAATTGGTTTTGCTCTAGATGTTAATAGTGATTGTCTCAGTTTGCTGGGATGGTGGACAATCTTAGTCCCCCTTGCTACCTTTTTTAGTTATCTGTATTTTTTAAGTATAGTTTTTAAAAAATAAGGATAGAGGGGTGCCTGGATGGCTCAGTTGGTTGAGCATCCGATTGTTGATTTCAGCTCAGGTCATGATCCTAGGGTTATGGGATCAAGCCATGTGTTGGGCTCTGTGCTGGGCATGGAACCTGCTTGGGATTCTCCCTCTACCCCCTCACCTCCATTTGTGCTCTCTAAAAAAGAAAAAAGTATACAAAAACTTTCTTAAAGCAGAAAAGATAGTTACATTGTAGGTATAAACCATTTGTAAGTATCCATATTTATGTACTCATATTTATGGCTGATTTGGGTTTTAAAAATTATTTAAAATCCTAAGGAAATAGAAAAAGATAAAGTGAATGACTATTCTGATTTTAGAGTGGCATGGGCTTTTTTACGTGTTAAAAGCAAACAAACAAAAACCATAAAAGACAGATTTTATCACATTCTTTTTAAAGCTTCTATAGGTGTATAAGTGGAAATACTGTTTAAATAAGGATTAAAGACACATATCAAACTCAGATAAAATATTTACAATATGCAAAAACAATTAAAACTGCTTATGCAGCACCTAAACAAGGTAATAAACATAAGCCATTATTTATATTAAGAAATATAAGCTATTTATTGCAAATTAACAAACAAAAATAAAAATTCTTCAAAAGTGGAGACAGGAAATGAACAAACAAGTCACTGATCATGCAATGAATAAAAACTTTATGGAATCAAGTTCAAACTAATAGCTATAGAAATGCATATATATAATATAATATAATATAATATAATATAATATAATGCATAATATAATATATATATAGTTAAATGGTATACCATAGTATTTATACATATGTTTATACAAACACACATCATTCTTTACCTATCAAATGAACAAAGATTTGCTAAAAAGGACAAAGATAGTTTCTAGTGCAGACAAGATTTCAGAGAAGTGGGTGCTCAATTGGTACAAACTTCCTGGATGATTTGTCAGTAAGTATCAAAAACCTTAACAATATTTATGCCTTTACACCTGGCAATCTCATGCCTTTGACTTTATCGTAAAGAAAACAGTCAGGAATGTTGACATATACTCATTAAAGACTTAGTGATTTCACTTGTAGGAATTTATCCTACAAATAAACTTACAATGTGTAAAATGACACACAGTGTTATTTTTGTAGCTTGGTAATGAAAGATTGGAAATAACCTAGATCATCATCAATAGCAGTGAGATAATTATGGTACTTCCATATAATAGAATATTATGGAGGAAAAACAAAATGAAAAAGAACACGGTTGATATAGAAAGAACCCCCCCCCCACCCAGTACTTTTAAATTTTAAAAGGATACAGAACAGTGTAAAAAAGGAGAAAAATAAGAATATATTTGTATTTGCTTATATACTCATAAAAACACTCTGGAATGATATCTCAAAAATTAATAATAGTGACTTTTGGGGATGTGATTGGGAAACTAGGCAAATGTAGGAAACGAATGAGAGGGAGAATATTCTCTATAATTTGGTTTTTGAAAGAATTTTTTAAAGTACTCACAAAACATGGGTGCCTGGGTGGCTCTGTTGGTTACGCGTCCGACTTCGGCTCAGGTCATGATCTCGTGGTTCATGGGTTCGAGCCCCACGTCAGGCTCTGTGCTGACAGCTCAGAGCCTGGAGCCTGCTTCTGATTCTGTCTCCCTCCTCTGCTTGCAGTCTGCTTCTCTCTCTTAAAAAAAAAAAATTAAACAATTTAAAGTACCCACAAAATGGAACTGTAAGACCATGTTAAAAAGTCAAGTACCTATTACGTGTCCAAACTGAATAAATACAATAGCCGTGCGTATCTATTCCTCTTTGAGGGCAGAGAAAATGCTTTTCCTTCTCTTGGCATCCTCATGCCTGAACGAGTACCTGACACATAGTATGTGCTCAATTAATTTTAGAGGAATAAATGAATCAGTGAAGGTTTAAAAGTTAAGTTGGTCATCAAGGAAAAAGCCACAAGAACATCTCACTTTCATGATATTTTTTTTTCGGCAAAAACTAAAATCGCTTTTGAGAGAAGACTTGCAAGTTCTAAGAGTCCAAGTAGTGATTTTAAATACTTAACCTCTTCCATCAGCTCTGATCCTACAGAGCTGGTTAACGTAGACTATTAAAGCAAAGGTAAAATCACCTAAGCTGGCCGCAAGGTAACACATTGCCATACTATGGTACCATATAGGTTCGTAAACTGGCTCTGTCAGTTTCCACGCAATCATGTGCCAAATCACTTTTCCTTTTCTGGCCAATGAGAAGTATCAGGATATGCTCACAGCTACGTCACGACAGTTACTGAGTGGTAAAGGACAATATGCCATAAACCATCCAACCCACCACACGACACACCACGTATTAAAAATGATCTAGTGCCAGGGTAATAGTTAACACCCGGGGAAATGTTCAGGGACAGAAAAGAAGCCTATGAAATGAGCGGGTGACTCTATCTGTGAGTAGTGATTCTCGGCACCGGGCTGCACGTTATAATCATCTGGGGAGTTTTTAAGAATACGGATGCCAGGGCTCCAGTCCAGAGATTCTGATTAAGTTTATGTGGGGTGGAGCCCAGGCATTCCCTACCTTCTTTTTTTTTAAAGCTCCTGGTGTGATGCTGATGTGGGGTCAGGGTTGAAAAACATTGCATTAGAATGGAGAAGGATGGAGGGAGTTCTCTTATAGGAAAAGATGACTTAATGGGCTAGCTCCAGCCCCTATAATTTATGTACAAACAAAACTTTTCAGATTACACCTTTGCCTTGATTTCCTCATCTCCCTAGCCCAGACTTTATCCAAAAACCCATGCTTGGACTATTAAATTATTTCCTATTGGTCTACCTCTCTTGCTTTCATTCTACCTTCACATTTCCACCTTGGCCAACAGTACAAATGGTTTTCCTTCTGTCAAGGACTTGGCTGTCTACAGAATGTATGTGATCTAAATTTCTTAGGTTGGCTTCCACCCCAAATTCTACCATCACCGAGTGAAATCATCTTGTTGCTGAGCTTCCTCATCTACACCAAATTGTTGGGACTCGTAACTCGTAAGGTTCATTTCAGCTCTGAAAGTTTAAGTTCCCTGCTTCCTTGTCATACTACCCACCCCACTAGTAATGAACCAATCTCATCTTTTGTGGTTCCCCCAAATATTTCTTAACTGAAGTTAACTAGAATCATCTCCACTGCCTTACTTAATTCATGCTCTTTTCCCCTCCAATGATGTTGTTTTTTTTATGCTGTTTTGTTCTCCCGAACATATTTTCATTCCCCTCACCCTGCCACGTCCTCAGTCACCTGGCTCAAGTTCACCTTGAAGTTTTTGGGAAATGACACCAGTTTACCTCCATCATATTCTGACTGTAGGATTTCCTTGGCACTTGGTGAGTCTAGACCCTCTTTACTCAAGGTATGGTCCGTGGGCCAGCATCACGTGGGTGCTAGTTCTACATCCAGAATCCCAGGCCTCAACACATGCCAGGTGACTCAATGCACATGTAACTTGGAGATGCACTGGTCCATAACAGTGCATTAGCATCTTCTTTTGTTTTCTAGTTTATTTCTTACTTGTGGAAGAAAGTGTTCAGTTCAGGGATTCTATCTTCTAACTTTTTTATTTAAAAGGTTTTTTTTAATGTTTATTTTTGAGAGAGAGAGAGAGAGAGAGAGAGAGAGAGAGAGACAAAGCGTGAGCAGGGGAGGAGCAGAGAGAGGGAGACACAGAATGTGAAGGAGGCTCCAGGCTCTGAGCTGTCAGCACAGAGCCTGATGCAGGGCTCCAACTCAAGAATTGGAGATCTTGATCTCAGCCCAAATGAGACGCTTAACCGACTGAGCCACCCAGGCCACCCCTATCTTCTAATTTAAAAAACACGTACAACTAAAATTTCTAGTACTTACTATTCACATAGCAGTTCACCTTGAACTGTTTGTTGAATGAAAGGGGTACTCATGGTGTTTACCAAATGCAATTAAAGGAACAGTGAACTCAAAATGTAATTTTAAAGGTTGGCAAATACAATGATAGGCTCATGGAACTTTAAAGACCTTAAGAGAACATCTCACAGGGTGTACCTCTTTTACAGAGGAAGAAATGGGGGACCCAGGGCGAGAAAAGGCTGCAGCATGGAGGGCAAATGAACATCTTCTGGAATGCTCGGGCACACTCTCCAGTTTTCCAGTTTCAGTAACAATTCATGCTCAATCCTGGACATTGCCAAAAACCAATCGGTAAACGTGGATGTTTAAATATTCAGGGGTATTCATTTTACTCCAGCCTTTACTCGAAGATCATTTGCTCTCGCACTGTAGATGATCCATCACAATTTAGAGTCCTTACCCTGCATCTGAGGGCGCTAAACATTGGGATGCAGCAATGACCATGACTCAGTACTCGGCCTTCTGTTGGTCACCGTCTAGCGGACAGGAAGACAGAGGAAAAACAAAACGCAGAAGCACTGAAGAAACTGGAGCCCTTTGGAGGCAGGCATTTGCCTCCTAGACCCTCCAAGGCACTGTGTAGTAAGGCAAAACGGAGCAGTGCAAGAAAAGGCAGTGGGCTCCAAGCCTGAGTCATGAATTCGTTACATTTCTTTCCTTCCCTGCGCAATTGCGAGCTGTTCCGAACCCCTGATTCCTTTCCTGTGATAGCAGCACAAGGCAGGGCACAGAGTAAGGCCACGGTGAATTATCTCATCAACACTTTCAAAGAATGCCTCCTCGGCAAGGGCGAGTTTCAGTGGGTTTTCCCTTTGTCAGGAGTGAGTGGCACAGTCCCAACGAGCGGAAAACAGAAGATGCGGCCTGATCGCGCCAGGCCCAGCTCGCGGGGGGTCCCCGCAGGGCGCGCGCCCGTGGGCGGAGGGCAGGGGCCGAGCCGCAGGGCCGCGGAGCCGCAGCCCGGGCGCGAGGCGAGGGGAGCGCGGGTAGGGCGAGCCGCGGCCGCGCGGGCCGCCCAGGGAGGGGCGGGGCGGGGCGCAGGCGCCTCCCCCCCCCCCCCCCCCGACAGCTGATTCATTGGCTCCGCCGCCCAGACTGCCTGGCGCCGGCCGCGTGACGTCACCCATTCACCGAGCCCGCCTCCCCCCTCCGCTGGCGCCGGCCGGGCGGTCGTCCTGACAACGCAGACGCCAGCCGGCACAATGACTTCCAGCTGGAGCAGCCCAGCCAGCCCGCGCGCTCGCTGCTCGCGCTGGGCTGAAGAGCGCGGGGGTGGGTTTCTTTTTTTTTTTCCTTTCTCTCTCTCTCTCTCTCTTCTTTTTCTGGCTCCTGCGGGTTCCCCCTGCCGGGAAATGCACTCGCTCTAGTTTTCTAGGGCTCAGGTCCCAGTCTCCTCCGAAGCGCGCTTTGCAGGCGCCCTTCCTCCGTCTCGGTCTCCCTGGGCTCTGTGTTTTGCTGGGCAACATCCCATGCTAGGCTCGGCAGACCTACTGGCGGTTGGGTTCGGCCCTTGCAGCGCTAACACCTGCAGAGTCGGAGTCTCCTGCCAAAAGGCATAAAGCGAAGGAGGAAAAATTCATGGCCACAATAACGAAAATGATAAACCTCTGCTGTCTTAGAGAAGAATGTCTGAGTAGGTGCTGATTACCTCCCACCATCACACAACTTTCTTTAAAAGAATTTGCACTGTGCCCTGTTAAAACGCGATGGTTCTTATTTTGCTTTTAAATCGGACTTCATGACAGTTAGGAACTTAAAGTTGGGAATTGAACTCTTCCAAATGGATAAATCTTTCCAGAACAGAAAAAAAAAAATCTGGTAAGTTGAAGTTCTGTAAATTAGAATGGGGAGTATGTGAGGATCCAGTTTGGAGAGAGCCAGGGAGAGAGAATGAGGAGGAGGAGGAGCTAGAAGGCATGGAAGAGATTGGTGCTTTTGGAGTAAGGCAAATAGTTTAGCAAGCGACCCACTCCCCTCCTCACCCCCTACCCCCATCCAGAAATCTTCAAACCCTGAAGGAAGGGGGGGGGGGGAGAACACAACTGTGGACTGGAGTTGGGTGGAGGTGATTCCTCATGCCTCATTTCATTTTTCTTTTTTCCAAACCTCTTGCTTCAAAACAGCTGCATTTCTGGATTAAGTCCACAAGTGAGAACTAAGGGCAGTCCTCCCATGGATAGGCTAAATCTGCATTGTTGAAGGGCTCATCTACAGGATGCATGAGCGCCGAAGATACAAACTCCCTTCCCACCTCTTACAAAAATACTTCCAGCGAAAACAAGCACTTTGGGCCTTTCTACTTTCTATTGGTTCAGATTTCAGGAGATCCTTCTTTGCTTTCTTGTTTAAGTTTATGTATTTAGTCCAGTCCTCAAACAGATTTTAAATGCTTTGAAGGCAGAGGACTCATCCCTAAAACCTTTAAATCTCCTGCCTAGCCGAATACACGCACAGTGACTATCTTTGGATGATGGTGCTAAGGAATGCTTAATAACCGCCCAAGGCCTCTACTTGGTCA
Source organism: Panthera uncia (assembly GCF_023721935.1). Lineage (NCBI taxonomy): Eukaryota > Metazoa > Chordata > Mammalia > Carnivora > Felidae > Panthera > Panthera uncia. The sequence goes on from NW_026057581.1 coordinate 9,065,888, forward strand.
TGTTGTCATTTATGGGCTCACAATAATCCTTGGATTCTATGTCTTCAGCGCACTTCCCAAACAGTTCAATACAGAGAGACTGCCAGGCAGTGGTTGAGCGTTATTAATAAAAATAACTGATGTATTAGAATTCATGGTAAAGATAGGAATGCTTCCTTTTCCGATGTTTCTCAGGGTTACTGCTGATAATAGTCAGCAGTTTGTTAAAAGTATTTTTTTTTTAAGTCTTGAGCTCATTTTGTTACCCATCAAAAATGAGGACTGAGTGAAACATTAATTTTCTAAAATTGCTGCATATTTAAATGTGATTGTAATTGCTCCTTAACATTTTAAAATTATAACATTGATACCAAATGCTTTAGAATCCAAAGAACAATCTATTGGGCTTGGCATTTTTTGTATGAAATAGTCTATAACATAATGGCTGGATGGCTGGATTATCCCATCCATATTATTTGGCTTCACCTAAATGCCAGGTTTCCACATTGGGCGGGGGGCGGTGGGAAGCTCAGGAGACTTAAAATAGATTGCATGTTTAGTTTTCTCCTTCTCCTCCACTAGACTTGTAGGTGTGCTACTCAGGTATGTCATTTCAATAATCGCGTTAGCTGCCTAGCCACACTTTAGAATTACCCCGTGACCTTTGAAAAAATACCCTTGGCTAGAGGTGGTATAGAGAGGTCTCATATATCTTTCACTTTATTTCCACCCCTGGTACATTTTATATACCTTTTCTTACATTGGATGTATCTATAATAAGAATCAGGAAATTGACATTGTTGTAAAGTGTTCCTGTAATTCTACGTCATCTCATCACCTGTAGATTTCTGTAACTTGATTGTGATTGAAGCACAATCAAGACAGAACTATTCCAACACCACAAAGTTCTTCCTCCTGTAATGCCTTTATAGGTTCCTTCCTCTTCACACCATTCCCTAACCCCTGGCAACCACGAATGTGGTCTCCCTCTCGATTATTTTGTCATTTTGAGAATGTACATAAATTGATTCTTAGAAGCGTGTGACCTGAGATTTTCTTCCCCCGCGTTCAGCATCATTCCCTTGAGATATCCATACAAGTTGATGCACATAGTAACAGTTTATTCCTTTTTATTACTGAGATGTATTCCATCATAGGGATGTACCACACTAATTATTCATCTATTGTGGGACAGTGTGGTTGTTTCCTTCTTGGCGACTGTTACAAATAATGCTGCCGTGAACATTTTTGTACGTACAGGTTTTTGTGTGGATGTAAGTTTTCATTTCTCTGGGATAAGTGCCCAGGAGTGTGATTGCTGGCTCATATAGTAAGTATATGTTTAGTTTTTAAGAATCTGCCAAACTATTTTCCAGGAATGCTGTACTATTTTACTTTCCTGGCAGCAATGCACGAGAGAATCAGTTTCTCCCATCCTGTCAGCATTTTGTAGTTCAACTATTCTGATAGGTGTGTACTGATCTTTTACTGTGGTGTTATTAATTTGCATTTCCCCAGTGATTAGTGATGTTGAACATCTTTTTGTGTCATTACTTGCCATTCACATATTCTCTTCAATGAAATGTCTCTTCATGTCTTTTGCCCATGTTCTCATCGGATTGTTTGTTTTGTTGCTATTGTTTTGAGAGTTCTTCATAATTTCTAGATGTGAGTCCTTCAGCAGCCATGTGGTTTGCAAGTAGTTTGTCTTAGTCTTTTCATCCTCTTAAAGAGATCTTTTGGAGAGCAAAGTCTTTAATTTTGATGAGATCTGATCTTTTGATTTTTCCTTTTATGGATCATGCTTTTGTTGTCTGGTCTAAGAACTTCCCACCAAATGCTAAATCCTGAAGACTTTCTCCTATGTTTTCTTTTAAAAGTGTTACAGTTTTACATTTTACATGTGAGTTCATGATCCATTTTAAGTTAATTTTCATGTAAGGTGTGAAGTTTAGATAGAAGTTCACGTTTTGCCTATGAATATCCAATTTATTGAAAGACTATTATTCCTTCATTGTACTGCTTTGAGTACCTTTGCAAAAAATCAGTTGGTAGTCTTTATGGGGGGTCTATTTTGGGCTTTTCTGTTTTGTTCTATTGATCAGTATGTCTATCTCTCCATAAGTACCACACTATCTTAACAACTGTGGCTATGTGTACAAAGTCCCTTTGTGTATATACATGCATTATTTATATAAATAAATGCATATATACATAGAGAGATACATATATATAGAGAGAATACCCATGTGGGTATATATGTGTGTGTGTGTGTGTGTGTGTGTGTGTATGTGTGTGTGTGTGTGTGTGTGTGTATATGTGTGTATATATATATATATAGCCATATATATATATAGCCATATATATATATATATATATATATATATGTATATATAGCCACGTGTGTGTGTGTGTGTGTGTGTGTGTGTGTGTGGCTATTCTAGTTCTATTTCCTTTCTATAAAAAGTTTGGAATAATCTTATGTATATCTGCAATAAATCTTGCCTGGATTTTGATAGGTATTGTATTAAAACTATACATCAATTTGGGAAGAATTGACATCTTTACTATGTGAGCCCTCTCACTTTATGAACACAGTATGTGTCTCCACTTATTCAGATCCTGTTTGATTTCCTCCATTAGCATTTTGTAGTTTTCAGCATACAAGCTCTGAACATGTCTATTAGATTTACACCTATGTATTGTGCAATTGCAAACGTTAGGGATTTTTAATTTCTGTTTGCATGTGCTCACTGCTTCTGTGTAGAGATTGACTTGATTTTTGTATGTTGATCTTGTATTCTATGACTTTGCTGTACTCACTTATTTGTTCTGGGAGGTTTTTTGTTGGTTTGTTGGTTTGTTTTGGATTCCTTGGGATTGTTTTACATAGAGTATCATGTCATGTAGGGAGTTTTAGTTCTTTGTTTTATTTCCTTTTCTTGCCTCATGGGTTAGAACTTCCAATACTATATTGAGTAGCAATAGTGAAATGGAACATCCTTCCTTAATTCCTGATCTTAGAGGGAAGGCCTTCAATCTTTCATCATTAAGTATGGTGATAGTTATAAGTTTATTTATTTTTTAAGTTTTAAAAATCAATTTGAGGAAGTTCCCCTTATTCCTGGTTTTCTGAGAGTTTTCATCATGAATTGATATTGAATTTTGTCAAGAACTTTTTGTGCATCAGTTGATAGGATTTGTGATTTTTCTTTTTTAGCCTATAAATATGGTAGATTATATTGATTGATATACAAATGTTGAACCATTCTTGTATGCCAGGAATAAATACCACTAGGTCACAGTATATAATTCTGAGCTGACATAGTGGTAAAATCCATTTGCTAATATTTTGTCAAGGATTGCTGCATTTATATTCCTGAGGGATATTAGTGTATAGTTTTTTTCCTCTTTCTTTTCTTTTCTTTTCTTTTCTTTTCTTTTTTCTTGCTCCTTACTTCCTTTCTTCCTTTCCTTCCCTTCCTTCCTTCTTTCCTTCCTTCCTTCCTTCCTTCCTTCCTTCCTCCCTCTCTCCCACCCTCCTTCCCTCCCTCTCTCTCCCTCTCCTTCCCTCTCTCTCCCTCTTTCTTTCTTTCTCTTTCTTTCTTGACTATATTTGTCTAGCTTTAGTATTAGTATAATATTGGCTTCCCAAAATTAATTGGAAAGTGTTCTATCTTTTCTATTATAGGGAAGAAAGTGCATAGTAATTGGTGCTAATTCTTTTTTTAAATATTTGGTATAAAATGTTTGGTACAATCTGAACGTGGAGATTTCTTTTTCTGGAATTTGACAATAACACATCCAGTTTCCTTACTAGGTATAATGCTATTCATAATATCTATTTTATATTATGGGGGTGGGATTGGTGATGCTTTTTTAGGAACTGGTTTATGTTATCTAAGTTGTCAAATTTATGTGTGTAGTATTCTCTTGCTGTTCTTTTGATGTCTGAAGGATATGTAGTGATATCAGATATTTCTGTTTCATTCCTAATATTATTAATTTGTGTCTTTTTCTTTTCTTTGATAGTCTTGCCAGATATTTGTCAATTTTATTGTTTTTTTCCAAAGAACAATGTTTTGTTTCACTAATTTTCTCTCTTTTTCTGTTTTTAGTTTCATGGATTTCTACTCATATCATTATTTCTTTCCTCTGTTACTTTGGGTTTACTTTACTCTTTCTTTTTTAGGTTCTTGAGATGTAATTTTGGATTTTTGTTTGAGAATTTTCCTGCTTTCTAATATGTTTTCAGTACTATAAATTTTCCTCTCAATGCTGTTTTTGCTTCATCCCGTAAGTTTCACTTTCATTCAGTTCATTGTGTTTTTTTAATTTTCATTGAGGCTTCTTCTTTGACTTTTGGGTTACTTATAAGGGTGCTTGCTGTTTAGTTTCCAAGTGCTTGTTTATTTTCCTGTTATCTTTCTGTGGCTGATGCCTAGTTTGACTTCATTATTATAAGAGGACATACTCTATGTGATTTAATTCTTTTAAATCCCCTGAGGCTTGTTTCCAAGTCCAGGATTTGATCCATGTGTTATATCAGTTTTTGTTCACTGCAGCTCTGTTATTTGGTGCATAACATTTAGAATCACTGTGTCTTCTTGGTAAATCAACCCTTTTATTATTATGTGATGTCCTGTCCCCCTCTGTCCCTTACAATTTTTCTTGCTTTGAAGTCTAGTTTTCTAATGTTAATGTAGCCTTTTTTAAAATTCTTTTTTGATGAATGAGTGCATGGGCTATCTTTTTCCATCCTTTTACTTTCATCCTACCTTCATGAGTATATTTGGTTTTTTCTTTTAAGTTTATTTACTTATTTTGAAAGGGAGAGCATGAGCAGGGGAGAGGTAGAGAGAGAGAGGGAGAGAGAGAGAATCCCAATCAGGCTCTGCATTGTGCAGAGGCTGATGTGGGGCTTAAACACATGAACCATGAGATCATGACCTGAGCCAAAATCAAGAGTCGGATGCTTAACTGACTGAGCCACCCAGGTGCCCCTGTATCAGTATTTGAAGTGAGCTTCTTGTAAACAGCATATTGTTGGGTCATCTCCTTATTTTTTGTCCATTCTGTTAGTCTTGCTTCCTTAGTTGGTACATTTAGACCATTTACATTAAATTTCATTATTGACATGACAAGTCTGCAATCTTATTTTTATTTTACATTTGTTCTCTTTTTCATTTATCTTCTTTCTTTTTCTTGCTTTCCTGCAGAATACTCAAACCTTAAAAATGCCCTTTTGATTTGTCTATTGTGTTTTTGAGTGTCTCTTTGTATGGCATTTTTAGTGGTTGCTCTAGGATTTCATTATATATACATAACTTAACACAGTCTACTGATAATAGCAATTTACCAACTCAAGTGATATGTTGAAATTTTTTCTTTTATACCCCTTCACTTTCCTTCACTTACAATATAATTTCTTAAGTATTTCCTGTATACATTTAGAACCTCCTAAGATAGTGTTATCATTTTTGTCTCAATAGTCAAACATTATTAAAAAAACTGAAGAGGAAAAAGAAAACCTAATGCACTTATCCATATTTTTATTATTTCTGTTGCTTTGCTTCATGATATTTCAAGATTCCTTCTCTTATCATTTCCTTTGTGTTTAGAAAATTCTTTAGCTGTTCTTTTAGGGTATGTCTCTTGTGGCAAATTATCTTAGTTTACCTTCATTTGAGAATGCCTGGATTTACCCTCCATCCCTGGAAGATATTTTTGGTGGATATAGAATTCTGGGCTTGACAGTTCTTTTTTCCAGACTAGGAAAATATCGTACCACTTCCTTCTGGCCTCCATGGTTTTGGGTGAGAAGTCTGCTGTCACGTTGGTGATAGTTTTTCCCCCTATAAATAAGATGCTGCTTTTTCCTTGCCACTTTAGAGATTTATTATTTTTTCTTTAGTTTTCAAAAGTTTGACTGCAAGGAGACTTGTGGATTTCGTTATCCCGCTTGTTTATCCCTCTTGTTTTCACTTACCTTCATGAATCTGTTGGTTACTGCCTTTTGCCACATTTGGGGATTTTTCAGCCATTAATTTTTTTAAATACGTCTTCAACCCCATCCTCTTTCTCCTTCCTGATCTCCAAGGATTTGAATATTAGATGTCTAATGTTGTTGTACTACCAGTCTCTGAGGCTCAGCTCATTTTTGAAAAACCTATTTTCTCTCTCTTCCAGAATGCGTAACTTGTATTATTATGTTCAAGATCATTGATTCGTTGTTTTATCCCCCCATTCACCCATTGGTTTTTTGTTTTGTTTTGTTTTGTTTGTTATTGTATTTTCCAATTCTATAATACCCTTTTGGGTCCTTTTTATATCTTTGTTTTCTGTGCTGAGACTTCCTAATTTTTTATTTGTTTCAAGCATGTTTGTAGTTGCTTATTAAAACATTTTTATGATGGCTGCTTCAAACTCTGTGGCTGATAATCTTGATATCTTTGTCATTGCAGTGTTGGTGTCTATCGATTTTCTTCTCTCATTCAAGTTAAGATTTTTTTGACTCTTGTTACGAAGAGTGATCTTCTATTGAAACTTGGATGTTAGGGATGTTATGTTGAGACTCCGGATCTTACTTAGAACTTCTGTGTTAGAAGGCCTCTAACACAGATCTGAAAGGAAAGGAAGGGTGGGGGGAGAGGGAGAAAGGTGCTGCCTTATTGCTGCCTGGTAGGGGTGGAAGTCCATGCCTCTCTTGACACCAGCAAGGAAGTGGCTCCCCACCAGGACTCCGTGAGGCATGACGGCTTCATTACTGTTCCCCACGTGGCCCCTGCTGACATTGTGAAGTGGGGGTGGTCTTGTTACTGGGTGGTGGTGAAAGTCCTGACTTTCCAGTAAGCCTTCTTGACACCCTCCCGTGGGGAAGGAAGGAACACTTTTTTACTTCTGAGTGGTGGGCAGGTCCAGGCTCCTCCCATGGTCCAATGGACACCAGTGGGGGGGGGTCCCCTTATTGCCTTGTGGGGATGAGAGTCTCAGTGTTCTACTTTCCTTCTCTGACACCACTCAGGTGAGTCTCTTGGGGTACATGGCAAGGGTAGAAGTCTAGGCTCACACTCACTTTTTCACTGATGGAGGTAGGGATGGAGCCATAGTTTTCTCTGTGGTATTTGCAGTAAGGCCATTACTGTCTAAGCATTTTCTGTCTGGCTACAATACCCCCTTGTCCTTTGTCTAGAGAGAGCAGGCTTTTGTTGAGGCTTTTTTTGGTCTGTGCTTTCTGGCATTTCCGGATTGCTGCCTCCCCAGCACCTCATCGGGGATACTGGAGGCAAGGAGAAAGCCCAGGGAATGCACTGTGTATTGTTCCTCAGATGCCTAGTTCCCGAGCTTGTTTACCTATTTCTCTCCACTTTGTCTTCAGTCTTCTTATGTTTGTTTTTTTGCATAATGTCTAGAGCTTGTAGTTTTACTTAGGGGGAGGAATACAGAAAAGTGTGTCTAGTCCATCCTTCTGGAAACAGAAGACCCAATGTTTTGTAAAAGCAGCCTGGATGATTCTAAAAAAGTATAGTCAGAGTTGAGAACCTCTATCTGTTTGACATTGTAGGTTATGGCAGGGTCTTGGTTTCTATTTCTGTTAGGTTTGGGACTATTTTCAAATAATTCTAACATAAGTGGATTTTCTCTTGGCCAGCATTGGAAATACTTTCAAGAAGAGAACAACATCTTATTCTTTGGAAGGCAGCTGAGCCCAGTGGCAGGCTTAGACTTTTGGATCAGAGAAGCTGTATTATAATCAGAATTTTGGTGAGGTTCTTATCTTTTTAAAAGTCAATAAAAACTAATTCATGGTATTTTCAAGATTAAACATGTAAAAGATATATCACAGAGCAAGACCAACAAATAATATATGTTTAAATATTAGCTCTTTCTTCCCATGGCCACGCTCAGTGTAGCACTTGTATATAGTGATTACGGAAGCTAAATATTTGGGCTGAGTACTTGTGTCAGAGGGCTTACCCTGGAAGCCTTTTAACCTTAGACTCAGTAATAGTCAGAAAAAATAGTTCTGGGGAAGATATCATTGTAAAAATAGAAATGTGGATTTTTTTTTTTTTTTTTTTCTTTTTTTTATTGATCTAGGGCAGAAGGTATACAGGGTAGCAGTGTAAGTCAATAAGAATGACAATTGACCTTGCAAAAAAGAGGTAAAAATGACTGTGGTCTAACTGAATAAGGAAGGAAGTAAAATCATAGCAGGAATTAAAGAACTGGGCGAACACTTAGAGGTTAAGGGCCTGGAAGTTTCATTAAGCAACAATTCTCCCTACTTCACTTTGCCATTTTCTTTTGAGAGTTCCTTTTCTTTCCCTATTCCTTAAATATTGGTGAGTTCCTTTTCTTTCCCTATTCCTTAAATATTGGTGTCATTTGAAGCTCCACCCTCCTCTTCCCGTGGGTCCTGACCCTGGATAATCTTGTCCAGTTCAAAGTGCTATGAAAAAGCTGAAAGATTCCAATTTATATCTTGAGCTCAAATCTCTCCCTGAAGCTCTAGACTCATGCAATGGATCTCTGATTATCCATGGATGTCTCCCTTTGGGTGTGTCACTGGCTTTTCAACTTCAACATGTCCAGATTCTACCTCTCATTTGTGTTCTCTGTCTCATTAAATAGCGCCCCCGTTAATTCAGATACCAAAGCCAGAAACTCCGGTGTCATCATTTTCGGCAACAAGCAACTAGGAACTCCTCACAAATTACATTGAACACTAAGGGAAGTAATGTTGGAAGGAGGCCAGAATAGGTCAGTGAGGAGGTAAAATCACCTCTGCACTTTCAAAACTCATACCCCCTGACCATCCGCGTACGTTACGGGATACCTGATGGAAGCGTTAGTCTTGTCCTTAGTGTCTAGACCAGTTATTGCCGGTATTTGAAATTTTCCATTTCATATGCTTTCTAGAACATCATATCCTCTCATATTGTCTGTGTTTTTGCTTCTTCCTTTAAATTTTAGGGTAATCACCGCTGCAAGTGGAGCTCTTCCTGTGTTAGTTAGGATGAAGAATACGTTAGAGTAAAATCTATAGGAAGAATACGTTAGAGTAAAATCTGTAGGAAGAATACGTTAGAG